>NC_132797.1:44847500-45120000 GCF_048594095.1 Paramormyrops kingsleyae | reverse complement strand
TCGTGCGGAATCCCGATTGTTTAACAAGCAATGACGTTAATGACCGGACTCGCAATGACATAATTAAGGCAGACTTCAATACATTGGACTAATCAAAAACAATTGATACTGAGATTCCGCACGATCGTCCCGTGTGCCTCCCCACCTCAGTATTTGCCTCTCAGTATTTATCTGGTGTTTCTCCTTGTTGTTGATTAGTCCAATGTATTGAAGTCTGTGTTAATTAGCCTATGTTATTCCGACTGCGGTCATTAACATCATTGCTTGTTAAACAATCGGGATTCCGGCAGGGGGGGTGTGGCACACGGGAGGATCGGAAGAGTGGGGAATGACAATCATTTAGTGAGATTTTTATCTTTTTTGTTAGAGGTCCCTGACAAAGTGAAAAAACCTTGATTAAGTATACAAACTTATGTGGTGCTTTTATGCATTTTAAACTTACAAACGGGTCGGTGCCGATCCTAACACGATGGCAAAGTTAGACATCATTCCACCCACTGCAGATGCAACTCATCAGTAATCAATTAACCGCTACTCTCCACGCAATATAAATGTGGGGTGGTTTGCGTGAGGTTTTTTATTCCTCTGCCCATCATGGAGAACCCCACTAAAAAAATGAAAATGGATGTTGAGGCAATTAGTGGTTATATCCACTTGGTCTCAGGGCTGAAGTTTACGGCGAAAAATAAAGGATTTTTCAACGCTATCATACAAACTGGTAGGGAGGAGTTCCACGATGCTGTTATTTTCAGCCAGAGGAAGCGGCCGGAATTCATTCAGGCCGCTAATGATTGCACCGCAGTGAAACTGACCAATATTAGGAAGACTCTGAGTGAGTATCTCTTTACAGAATGCAATTTTAAAGGACGTGTTTTACTGAGCATGTACTAATGTGTGTGTGTGTGTGTGTGTGGCTTTTTTTCTTCCTAGGCTTCAAAGGCACATCCGAATTTGACATCACGGGCAATCCATTCACGGAGATATCCGTTACAAATCTGCCATTTCCTCCACGGAAGCCTCCGGCAGCGGCAAGGCAGATGCTTATTGACGTGACGACTTTGCCAGCAGGCAGGAAGGTGCGCTATGAATAAGCTTGTAAAGGCAATGTAGACATTTTCTAAGATCACACAATTTCTGGACAAGCAGTTTGGTAAAGCAATGACTGGTTTTCTTTCCTATAGGTAGGTTTGTTGAAAGCCAAGGTGCTTGCAGCGTCACCGGCGAAGACCGCTACTGTCCGAGGCATGGAGAAGGAGGTCAGACGGTACACCGTGTGCGATGGTACTGCCCAGATGTCTCTCTACATATGGGAGAGACAGGCCGATGCCGTGACGCTGCAGGCATCATTCGCTTTCACAAACCTCACCACTAGACTGTTCCAGGGAAAGGTTGAGTTAACCACAACAAGGGACAGCAGCATCGACAGGATCCCTGACTTGGATGTTGGGGAGGTGGAGGACGTAGAGGAGGAGTCGGCCATTTCCATTGCGGCTGCGGTCTCGGGCGTGGAAATAAAGGCCGCTTTTAAATGTCCCCTCTGCGGAAACAGGCAAGAGGCTTGGGACCAGCGCAGCCGCTTTACAAGGTGTAGTGGCTGCAACATGCTTCAGAAATCAGAGTCCTTCAGCAAGGAATTGCGGGGCACATTGAAGGTGGAAAGTAATGATGGCACAAAATTCACCTTAACGGCAGGGCACTTAAGTTTAATGTCATATTTGCAGCTACGCCAACTGACAGCAATAGAAGAAATTATTGAGGAACAGTTGTTGGGTGAGGACTGCCTGCTGCTTTCTTTTGATGATGAAAGTAACATTGTATCCATAAATATTGCACCAAGTGCAGTGCCTGGCTGTAGCAGCTCTACGTCATAGTTAAGTTCTTTTGTATTGGCAAGTTTTTGTTTTTTTGGGCCGTACATGGCCATATTGCACTTGGCTTTTTCTTTAACATTTTGATTTAAGTTTTGAAATAAAATAGAACTATGTCAAATTGACTGCATGTTTCATTTTTGTTGAAGTGATTCCTAGTTATTGGCAACTACAATGTAACGAGTTTCTTTAGTTTATGGATGGTTTTTGTGTTCAAATGGGGGAAGATGGTGGCGCAGGAGGTAGGACCAGAGGGTTGCCGGTTCGAGCCCCAGGTCCTCCTGACCACATTGAAGTGTCCTTGAGCAAGACACTGAACCCCAAATTGCTCCCGGTCTGCAGGTTGCTGCCTTGCATGGCAGCCTTCACCACTGGTGTGTGAATGTGAGTGTGGATTGGTGAATGTGAGGCATGTATTGTAAAGCGCTTTGAGTACTCGTAGGAGTAGAAAAGCACTGTATAAATGCAGTCCATTTACCATTCAAAGTTCTGGTAAGCTTAATCTTCTCAGGCACTACTTACTTATTCGCCTTTTGTGCGTAGCTTTGGTAAGTAGTTGTAGAAATAGCATGTTGGCTTGTGACCGAAACAAAGCATACTACAGACCAAGTTTTATTTGGTCATTTTTAGAGCGGCTTCTTTCCTCCATTGCAAGGGTTAGTTGAAGAGCCAACTGTGGCGTAGTTTTGAAATGTGGGACAGAACTGAAGATCCGGTTGAGCCGAGGGAGGCAGCGCTGTTGTGTGCCTGGAGAGACCACTCTGTTCACTTGTGGTTAATGTGGCTTGGGGAACGTGGTGTACCTGTCACCGATACTAGGTTGGCCGCTGACTGTGAGGCAAGTGCAGGGGCGGTTTACAGTAAGTTTGTAGGGAAGTCTTGCGCTGTTCATAGGGAGCAGCGTAGTGTAAACTGATACCACGACACAGAACTCGTCCATTCTCTGTAGGATGATGGGGAAGCTACTACTGCATCACTTAAAAGGAGTAACCGTCCTTTTACCTCTTTGATGTAAATGTGTGTGGAAGTTTTGGTCGGGGTCTTTAGCAGGGTTTGTGGGTGAAAGGGAGGAGGGGGGCATTTTAATGTAGTGTAATGCTTATCTTACTGCATGTGTATTGCCCATTATACATTTTCTCCATTATTGCATGGTCGGCTGTGTACTCGGACTTATCCCCTTCTATTTCCCAGCGTTGTGTTCTAGGAAGGGTTATCCATCGTAATTTATACCTACTGCTCAGACCATTTCACCAAAACCAGTCGTCCTGTCCTACATCTCCAATCCCATTAGACCTATGCTCAATTTCCATCCTGTTATGGCAGTCTGGCTTCCTACTACCCTGGCCACCGGTTCTCAGCCATTGTTACTCTATTTGATCTACCTGTCCTATGATCCTAAGCTTTGGACCCTTCCGTAACTGCCTGCAGTTTCTAGTTATTATTATTATTATTTTTCTGCCCTAAAACTGAATGCCCAGCCTAAACCGTAAGTCCTAGGCCTACCAAATTTGGTAGGATGATTGGAATTCCTACCCACTACTCAGCATGTCCGACGTGTCCGACTCAGCCTTAGCTGAGCATTAGCCGTAGCGCCCCCCAACACGTTTTGGACGATATCTCCTGTCCAGTTTGTCCTACCTTCGAAATTCTTTTTTCTCCTGATGCAGACGGCCATGCCCTACCAAAAAGTCAATGGGACCATGAAGCTCCGCCTACTTAGATTTTTTGCTAATTTGCATAATTTGCAAATCCTACTTTTTCCTTCAAGTCCTGGCTTGTCCTACCAAATCAGACAAATGAGGTGTCAGACGAATCAGACTTCTCAGGTGATCAAGAAATATTAACAAAATTGAGACATTTTTATATCATACGGCCATTAGCCACGCCCAAACAATGTCCAAATTTGGCCCATTTTGGACTGATGGCTGTAACTTGGCCGTGCCTTGGCCTACCTAGACCAAATTTGAAATCCTACCTTCCGACCCCATTCTGGGTACACGGTCCAAGGCGGGCTGCATTTCGTCCATAGGGGGCGCTACAACTAAAAACTGCCAATATCTCCTGACTGCCTTGGCCAATCCAACTGAAATTTTGCTGACATATACTACGACGTAGCCTGAGGACAGTCACATACAATGCCAGTCATCAATCATAAAAGCTTGGCTGCCATTAGCCAATCAACATCAAGCAACCATTTGACAGGCTTAACAATGACCAATCAAACCAAAATTTGGCTGCTACATTCATCTTCTGACCCTCTGCAAACCCTGTAAAGGACAACTCACTAGGCCAGATGGGGGCGCTACAGTGGCCCCATTTGCATTTCTGCCTATTTCTACAAAACTATCAAGCCTACAGTTAAAATTGATTGCCAGTCTAATTCAATATGTCATGGCAAATCTAAGCACATATGTATCTTGGTTATATATCGTTGCATTTTTGCATAATTTATAATTGTCTGTAAACAGGCTTTTTCGTTGCCCTCCAAGAATTTTTGCCTCACCTACTTAAATCTGCTGTCATTAAAATCAGGAGACAGTCCATTTAATGATTTATAGAAAAAATCTTATGCTTTCAGTAAGGTACGGCCAAAAGCCAAACCATGACCATACTGGTGCCACATACATTTCAATCAGACAGCTATATCTCAGGCATGCTACAGCCAATCATTACCAAATTTCTCTCACTAATGTAGTGCTATACCACTGAGCGACCCTCCAAATTTTGTGTCGATCAGTCAAACGGGAGCGCTACGGCCACTGTTTATATCTTACTAAGACCAACCTAGGCCAATTCAGCTATACTGAGTTACCAGATCAGTTATGAAAGTGCCTACTGATCTCACCGATCTTACCATCAGAAGCGGGTGGCTCAGTGGGCTAAACCTGTGTGCTTGTAATCAGAGGGTCACTGGTTCGAACCCAGCTTCAGTTGGTACTTGAGCTAGGCAGCCCGATGTGCACAGCATGTTCTCTGTAAAGCAAGCTGGGGAGACATATAGGCATTTTCCCCATGATGGTCAATGAAGCTTCTATTTTTGTTATTAACCCAGCCATTCAGACGGGCTTAGGCACTCCTCCGGAGGGTTCGATTATAATTATTTTTCTTCCCTAAAACTGAATGCCCAGCCTAAACCGTAAGTCCTAGGCCGTCCAAATTTGGCAGTAAGATTCCTATTGCTATCCACTACTGAGCCTCTCTGACCTATCCCAGTCAGTCAGAGGGGGGCACCGTTGCACCCCACAACACGTTTTGGTCGATATCTCCTGTCCTACTTGTCCTACACTTAAATTTTATTGGCAGTCAAATTTACTATCTTGTACCAAATCCAGGAACATATATAGTCATATCGCATTAGACCTATGCCAAAATTTCCATCATTTTATGGCTGACTAATTCTGTCTGACTTTCTACTACCATGGCCGCCAGATCTCTGCCCTTATTCCTCTACTGTCCTACCAGTCCGATTGTCCTACGCTTTGGACCCTTTAGTAACTGCTTGCAGTTTCTAGTTAAGGGTCCAAAGCACGTAGTGCTATGGAACCTTATTGTTTTTGTTAGGATTATTATTATTTTTTTTATTTTTATTATTTTTAAGGGTCCAAAGCACGTAGTGCTATGGAACCTTATTGTTTTTGTTAGGATTATTATTATTTTTTTTATTAAGGGTCCAAAGGACGAAGTCCTTATGGACCATTATTGTTTTTCTTAGGATTATTATTATTATTAAGGGTCCAAAGCATGAAATGCTTATGGACCATTATTGTTTTTCTTAGGATTATTATTATTATTATTATTATTATTATTATTATTATTATTATTTTTATTATTATTATTATTATTATTATTATTTTTTTCCTGCCCTAAAACTGAATGTACAGCCTAAACCGTAAGAGCTAGACCAACCAAACTTGGTAAGATGATGTCAATTCCTACCCGCTACTCAGATTCTCTGACCCAGTCCTGTCAGCCAGATGGGGGCGCTCTAGCGCCCCTCAACGCGTTTCAGTCCATATCTCCTGTCCTATTAGTCCTACAATTGAATTTATTTTTTCTGCTGATACAGACAGCTTTGCTCTACCAACTTGCCATTTGGACTATGAAGCTCCACCTACTTAGATTTTTTGCTAATTTGCATAATTTGTGAAACTGGCTTCTGCCTTCAAGTCCTACACTGTTGGACCAAATCAGACACATGAGGTGTCAAACCGATCAGTCCACTGACCTGATCAAAAGCTGTTCAAGAAAGTCTGACATTTGTCAATTTTATGGCCACTAGCCACGCCCAAATCACACCTAAATTTGGCCTATTTCAGTCTGACTGCTATAACTTCTCCATACCTTTGCCTACCTGAACCAAACTTAGAATCCAACCTCCCTGCTCTATTATGGGGTGACCATACAATGCAGCCCACATTTCGTCAATAGGGGGCGCTACAACTAAAAACTGCTGATATCTCCTGACTGCTTTGACCAATCTAATTGAAATTTGGCAGATATGTACTACGTACAAGCCTGAGGTCAGACAAGTATCATGGCAGTCATTAGTTGTAAAATCCTGGCCACCATTAGCCAATCAAAATCAACCAGCCATTTGACTGGCTAAACAATGAGCAATCCAAACCAAATTTGGGTTCTACATTTGTACTCTGACCCTGAACCCACCCTGTAATGGACATGTCAGTCTGCCATATGGGGGCGCTACAGCACATTTCTGCCTATTTCTCCTGAACTGTTAATTATAAAATTAACAATTGTTGTTTACGCTATCCACTAGCTCATGACAAATTTAATGGCATAAAGAACTTCATCATATCTCTTGCCATTTTTGCCTATTTTGTAAAAGTCTTAAAACAGTACTTTTTCTTAACCTCCTAGGATTTTCACCAAACCTTCATATTTCTGTGATCATTTTAATCAGGAGACAGTCCTTATAAAGAAATATTAAAAAAATCTGAAACTTTCCATGTGGTATGGCCACCAGCCACACCCACACCATACTGGTGCCACACCCATTTCAATCAGACAGCTATATCTGAGGCGTGCCTCAGCCAATCATCACGAAACTTAAATATATATTGTAGGACATTACTGGGGAAGGGCCCTCCAATTTTCATGCCAATCAGTCAAACAGGGGCACTACAGCAATATAACATGTCTGTATAAACCTGCAAAATCAGTTCAAGTTACATTGTTGTCATTTTTGATAAAGTGACATATTACTCGTTAAAATCATTTGTCCTGCAAGTTCTGTTAGTCATGCTAAATCAAGATAGTCCATAATAGTCATTTGAATTACCTTGTGATATTTAAAAACTTAATAAATAACATATTACTATAACTACTACAATGTCTAGCCAAAGTAGGTCTTTCTGGTAGTAGATCAATCAGGACACTGCCCTTATGTATAATTTATAAAGATAGCTTCACCTGCCTGTACAGTATGGCCACCAGCCACACTGAACCTACCACATTTCCATGCTCATTTCAATCAAACAGCTAAATATGAGGTATACTTCATATGATCTTCACGAAATTTGACCCACTAATGTACCACTGCACCTCAGACAGACCCTCCAAATTTGGTGCCGATCGGTCAAATGGGGGCGCTACAGCTAATGTGCATATATGTGTAAGACCCACCTTAGCAAATTCAGCTGAAATGTCCTTATTTCTCATCAAATATTGAAAGATTTGTTCCCTTTCCCTTCAACTAGGTCCATATTTTTAATTTTTGTTCATTTTTCACCCATTTGCCTCATAGAACATTATCAGACTTCATTTACACATGAGAAGGCCTAAAAGTTTTAAATAGCATTTCTAAAATGGAGTGTTGACTCCACCTGCTGGCCAAATGATTTCCATGCCCATTTCAATCAAACAGTTATATCTCTGGCATGCTTCATCCAATCCTAACAAAATTTGATTCCCTTCTGTATCAGTGGACTACAGACAGACCTTCCAAATTTGGTGCCGATCAGTCAAACGGGGGCGCTACAGCTAATGTGCATATATGTGTAAGACCCACCTTAGCAAATTCAGCTGAAATGTCCTTATTTCTCATCAAATATTGAAAGATTTGTTCCCTTTCCCTTCAACTAGGTCCATATTTTTAATTTTTGTTCATTTTTCACCCATTTGCCTCATAGAACATTATCAGACTTCATTTACACATGAGAAGGCCTAAAAGTTTTAAATAGCATTTCTAAAATGGAGTGTTGACTCCACCTGCTGGCCAAATGATTTCCATGCCCATTTCAATCAAACAGTTATATCTCTGGCATGCTTCATCCAATCCTAACAAAATTTGATCCCCTTCTGTATCAGTGGACTACAAACAGACCTTCCAAATTTGGTGCCGATCAGTCAAACGGGGGCGCTACAACAATATAACATGTCAGTATAAACCTGCTAAATCAGTACAACTTACATTTATCTCATTTCTGTTCCAGTGACATATGACTGGTTGAAATCTTTTGTATTGCAAGTTCTCTTAGTTATGCCAAATCAAGAAATATGCAATGCCTAATGATTGTCATTTGCATTCCCTTGTGACATTTAAAAACTTAATAAATAACATATTGCTATAACTACTACAATGTCCAGCCCAAGAAGGTCATTCTGGTAGTAGATCAATCATGACACGGCCCTTATGGATAATTTATAAAAATAACTTGACCTACCTGTATGCTATGGCCACCAACTACACCAAACCTGCACCATTTCCATGCTCATTTCAATCAAACAGCTAAATCTGAGGCATGCTTCATCCAATCCTCATAAAATTTGACCAGCTAATGTAACCATAGACCACAGACAGACCTTCCAACTTTGGTGCCGATCGGTCAAATGGGGGAGCTACAGCGACTGTCTATATATTTCTAAGACCCACCTTAGCAAATTCAGTTGGAATGTCCTTATTTCTCTTCAAACATTCAAAGAATTGTTTGCTTTCCCTTCAACTAGGTCCATATTTTAATTTCTGTTCATTTTTCACCCATTTGCCTCAGAACATTATCAGAATTAATTTAAACATGAGAAGGCCTAAAAGTATTAAATAGCATTTCTAAAATGGAGCGTTGACTCCACCTGCTGGCCACACCATTTCCATTTCCATTTCATTCAAACAGCTAAATCTCAGGCATGCTTCTCCCAATCTTCACAAAATTTGACTGTCTCCTGCAGGAGTGGACTACAGACAGACCATCTATGTTTGGAGGTGATCGGGCAAATGGGGGCACTACAGCCAATGTTGTATTATGTCTAAGAGCCACCTTAACAGATTCAGCTGAAATGTCCTTATTCCTCATGAAACCTTCAAAGAATTGTTACCTTTCCCTTCACCTTAGTCCATATTTTTTATTTCCTTTCATTTTTCACCAATTTGCCTTATACAACATTATCAGACTTCATTTACAAATGAGAAAGTCAGAAAGCATTTAATATCATTTCTAAAATGGAGCGCTGACTACACCTTCTGGCCACACCATTTCCATTCCCATTTCATTCAAACAGCTAAATCTCAGGCATGCTTCATCTGATCCTTACAAAATTTGATTCACTTCTGTATGACTGGACTACAGACAAATCTTCCAAGTTTGGTGGCGATCAGTCAATCTGGAGCGGTACAGCCACTTTCCTAGTATGTCTAATACCTACCTTGGCTAATTCAGCTGAAATATCCTTCATAATACTTTAAAGGAATTAACTTTCCCTTCACCTCAGTCCATATTATTAAGCTCCTTTCATTTTTCTGCTATTTGACTTATAGAAAATTATCAGATTTTAATTATAAGCCAGGCAGTATATATTGCAGATTTTTTGCTTTTTTGTATTAAATTGGCCAGTAGGTGGAGATGGTGCTCTATTTATATTACAGTTTTTTGGATTTTTTTTATACATTAGCCAGCAGGTGGAGTTCGTCCTGTATTTCATTAATGGCATTAAATTGTTTCAGGGCTTCTCATGTCTAGAAGAATACTTTACAAATGCAGTAAGCCACTGTTGTTTTTTTTAATATACAAGACAGCATGTGTTCACTGAGGTACTGTAAAGTAAGCTTAACTTGTATGATCTAGACTTAAAATATTAGTTATGCAGGTGCCTATTTCTACCGTCTACTTAGACCATCTGACACAAAAAACAAATTCTTTTGGGCTGAGGCACTTCAGCAAATGGTTAGTCTGGTCCCTCCCAAGGTTTCTTCCTTCTAGGGAGTTTTTCCTTGCCACTGTCGCCTATGGCTTACTCACTGGGGGCTTTGGGTGGGGATGCTGTAAAGCGCTTTGGGACAATGTAATGTTGTGATAATGCGCTATACAAAAATAAATTTGTTGTTGTTGTTGTTGTTATATATTGTATCTTATATTGTTGTACTAAGGCTGCTTCTGCTAATGGCAGTAGTCAAACTGCCACACCAGGGACTGCATACTACCAATTTTCAAATGTAGCGCTAACTCCACCTGCTGGCCTCACTATTTCCATACCGTATTCATTAAGTCTGCTAAACCTCATTCATACTTCATCGAATTCTCACAAAATTTGACTCACTTCTGTAGCACTGGACTATGAATAGACCATCTAACTTTGGTGACATTCGGTTAAACGGGGGCGCTTCTGCCACTGTCAAAATATACTCATAGTTAATGCAGCTGAAATTTCTTTATTTTTCATCAAACCTTCAAAGATTATTGACATTTTCATTTCATTTCACTTTTAGAAATGTATCAAAGTTCAGAGATACTTCAGGCTGTGTACAGTGCAACAATTGCAATTTCTTCCAACAGCTAGTCACCACATGTCCCTTCTGTTTCTCATCTACCCTCTTCCCTTTATCATACCTTAATCAACATATCAAAGTCAATGTTCAAAATGTCAGGTATTATCTTATCATAGAAGCATTTCCTACTTTTTCTGACTATTTAAATGCATTGGCCATCAGTTACAGTCTGTACTTCATTTCAAATTTAGCCACTGTCAAAATATGTCTAAGATCAACCTTGGTTAATGCAGCTGACATCTCCTTATTGTTTATTTAAACATTTAAATATTATTCACCTTTCCCTTCTTCAAAGTCCATATTTTTAATCTGCTTATAAATTCCTGCCGTTTGACTTTTAGAAATCTATCAAACTTCAATGTTACTTCAGCCTGTGTACACTGCAGCAATTGCAATCTTTCTCCAACAGCTAGTCACCACATTTCCCTTCCGTTTCTCATCTACCATTTTCCTTTATCATACCTTGATAAACACTTCCACAATAATGTTTAAATGTTAGCTATCATCTCATAGTAGCATTTCTTATTTTCTGACTATTTAAATGCATTGGCCATCAGTTACAGTGTATATTTCATTTACAATTTAGCCACTGTCATAATATGTCTAACAACAACCTTGGTTAATGCAGCTGACATCTCCTTATTGTTTATTTAAACATTTAAATATTAATCACCTTTCCCTTCATCTAAGTCCATATTTTTAATCTGCTTATAAATTCCTGCCATTTGACTTTTAGAAATCTATCAAACTTCAATGTTACTTCAGCCTGTGTACACTGCAGCAATTGCAATATTTCTCCAACAGCTTGTCACCACATTTCCCTTCTGTTTCTCATCTACCTTTTTCCCTTTATCGTACCTTGATAAACATTTCCAAAGGTAATGTTTAAATGTTAGATATCATCTCATAGTAGCATTTCATATTTTCTACCAATTTAAATGCATTGCTCATCAATTACAGTCTGTACTTCATTTACAAATAATTAGTGAACTTCTAATTTTATGCCATTCACTTCTTTCCTCTTCATTGCTTCTTTCCATTAGCTTTGGACCCGATTGTCACTGCTTGCAGTTATCTTTATTAAGGGTCCAAAGGACGAAGTCCTTATGGACCATTATTGTTTTTCTTAGGATTATTAAGGGTCCAAAGGACGAAGTCCTTATGGACCATTATTGTTTTTCTTAGGATTTTTCTCTTTTATTATTATTATTATTATTTTTCTGCCGTAAAACTGAATGCCCAGCCTAAACCGTAAGTCCTAGGCCGACCAAATTTGGTAGGATGATTGCAATTCCTACCCACTACTCAGCGTGTCCGACGCGTCCGACTCAGCCAGAGGGGGGCGCCGTAGCGCCCCCCAACACGTTTTGGACGATATCTCCTGTCCAGTTTGTCCTACCTTCAAAATTATTTTTTCTCCTGATACAGACAGCCATGCCCTACCAAAAAGTCAATGGGACCATGAAGCTCCGCCTACTTAGATTTTTTGCTAATTTGCATAATTTGCAAATCCTACTTTTTCCTTCAAGTCCTGGCTTGTCCTACCAAATCAGACAAATGAGGTGTCAGACGAATCAGAATTCTCAGCTGATCAAGAATCATTAAGAAAATTAAGACATTTTTATATCCTACGGCCATTAGCCACGCCCAAACAATGTTCAAATTTGGCCCATTTTGGTCTGACGGCTATAACTTGGCCGTGCCTTGGCCTACCTTGACCAAATTTGAAATGCTACCTCCCTACACCATTCTGGGGACACGGTCCGAGGCGGGCCGCATTTCGCCCATAGGGGGCGCTACAATTAAAAACTGGCAATATCTCCTGACTGCCTTTGCCAACCTTACTGAAATTTGGCAGATATGTTCTAGGGCCCAGCCTTACATCAGCCACATACAATGGCAGTCATTATTCCTTAAAGAGTGGCCGCCATCAGCCAATCAAAATCAAGCAGCCATTTGACAGGCTTATCAATGACCAATCTAGACCAAATTTCGGTGCTATATTTGTCCTCCGACCCGCAGCCCACCATGCAAAGGACACCTCACTCAGCCACATGGGGGCGCTACAGTGCCCTAATATACATTTCTGCCTATATCTTCAGAACTGTCATGCCTACAGTTGAAATTTTTTGCCATTCTAATCCACTATGTCATGCCAAATCAAACAATATATAGAGCAATTATATGCATCTTTGCATTATTGCACAATTTTGTATTTTTCTAAAAACAGGCTTTTTCATTATCCTCCTATGATTTTCGGCCAATCTACATAAGTCTGGTGTCATTCTAATCAGGAGACAGTCCTTTTAAAGACTTAGAGAAAAAACATAAACTTTCGGTAAGGTATGGCCACCAGGGACACCCTGACTGTGCTGGTGCCTCGCCCATTTCAATCAGACAGCTATATCTCAGGCATGTCTCACCAAATCATCACGAAACTTAAATCTATAATGTAAGACATTACTGCGGAAGGGCCCTCCAAATTTTGTGCCGATCGGTCAAACAGGGGCGCTACAGCAACATAACATGTCTGTGTAAACCTGCAAAATCAGTTCATCTTACATTTATCTAATTGTTGATCCAGTGACATATTACTGGTTAAAATCATTTGTCCAGCAATTTCAGTGATTCATGCCAAATCAAGATATATGCAATGTCGCATGATAGTCATTTGCATTCCCTTGTCATATTTATAAACTTAATAAGTAACATATTACTATCACTACTGCAATGTCCAGCCCAAGTAGGTCATTCTGGTAGTAGATCAATCAGGACACTGCCCTTATGTATAATTTATAAAGATAACTTCACCTGCCTGTACAGTATGGCCACCAGCCACATTGAATCTACAGCATTTCCATGCTTATTTAAATCAAACAGCTAAATCTGAGGCATTCTTCATCCAATCCTCATCAAATTTGACCGGCTAATGTAGCAGTGGACCCCAGACAGACCCTCCAACTTTGGTGCCGATCGGTCAAATGGGGGCGCAACAGCAATATAACATGTCTTTGTAAACCTGCAAAATCAGTTCAACTTACATTGTTGTCATTTTTGATCAAGTGACATATTACTGGTTAAAATCTTTTGTCCTGCAAGTTGTGTGAGTCATGCCAAATCAAGATGTATGCAATGTCCCATGATAGTCATTTGCATTCCCTTGTCATATTTAAAAACATAATAAATAACATATTACTATCACTACTGCAATGTCCAGCCCAAGTAGGTCATTCTGGTAGTAGATCAATCAGGACACTGCCCTTATGTATAATTTATAAAGATAACTTCACCTGCCTGTACAGTATGGCCACCAGCCACACTGAACCTACAGCATTTCCATGCTCATTTCAATCAAACAGCTAATTCTTAGGCATTCTTCATCAAATCCTCATCAAATTTGACCAGCTAATGTAGCAGGGGACCCCAGACAGACCATCCAAGTTTGGTGCCGATCAGTCAATTGGGGGCACGACAGCCACTGTCCATATATGTCTAAGACCCACCTTAGCAGATTCACCTGAAATGTCCTTATTCCTCATAAAACCTTCAAAGAATTGTTATCGTTCCCTTCACCTTAGTCCATATTTTTAATTTCCTTAAATTTTTCACCAATTTGCCTTATACAGCATTATCAGACTTCATTTCAAATGAGAAGGTCTGAAAGCATTTAATAGCATTTCTAAAATGGAGCGCTGACTCCACCTGCTGGCCACACCATTTCCATTCCCATTTCATTCAAACAGCTAAATCTCAGGCATGCTTCATCCAATCCATACAAAATTTGATTCACTTCGGTATCACTGGACTTCAGACAGACCTTCCAAGTTTGGTGGCGATCAGTCAAACGGGAGTGGTTCAGCTATTGTCCTAGTATGTCTAATACCTACCTTGGCTAATTCAGCTGAAATATCCTTCATAATACTTTCAAAGACTTAACATTCTCTTCACCTCAGTCCATATTTTTAAGCTCCTTTAATTTTTCTGCTATTTGACTTATAGAAACTTATCAGATTTCATTTATAAGCCAGGCAGAATATATTGCAGATTTTTCGCATTTTTGTATTAAATTGGCCAGTAGGTGGAGATGGTGCTCTATTTATGTTGCACTTTTTTGGATTATTTTTTATGGATTCGCCAGCAGGTGGA
Source organism: Paramormyrops kingsleyae (assembly GCF_048594095.1). NCBI lineage: Eukaryota > Metazoa > Chordata > Actinopteri > Osteoglossiformes > Mormyridae > Paramormyrops > Paramormyrops kingsleyae. The sequence continues at coordinate 45,105,207 of NC_132797.1, read as the reverse complement.
GTTTGTCCTCTATTTCATTAATGCCATTTAATTATTTCAGGGCTTCTCATGTCTAAATGAAAACTTTACAAATGCAGTAAGCCACTGTTGTTTTAAATATAGAAGACAGCATGTGTTTATTGAGGTATTATAAAGTAAGCTTAACTTTTATGATTGAGACTTAAAATATTAGGTATGCAGGTGCCTATTTCTACCGACTACTTAGACCATCTGACACAAACCACACATTATTTTGGGCTAAGGCACTTCACCAAAGGGTTCTATATTATATCCTATATTGGTGTACTAAGGCTGCTTCTGCAAATGGCAGTAGTCAAACTGCCACACAAGGGACTGCATGCATACAGCAGGCTAATTTTATACATTATGGCCATTTACAATATAATGTCATTATAGTGTAGTGTGTTTTTCTTTAAATGTTGCTCAGGACATTGTAATACTTTCTGTATGTGTATTTCCTTTACTGCCTGTTTAATTGAAATTTATTGTGACATTTACATGTTTATTTAACATGCTTAAGAATGATGACTTTATTAATGATTATAAAAATGTATTATTATTAATTATAGACATAATGGAAAACATATTACACACATTGTAAAATTAAAATAGACTACAGTTGTCTGAAACAAGCTACTATGCTTATGTTACTGTCTGAGGCAGCTGATAAAGGATTTCATAGTCACAATACTGGTAGCAGCACAACTAACATACTACTGCATATATGAGGCTAAAATCACATCTAAATGAAGAGCCTACAAAAACGACAAAGCATTACTGTAGTTCTGTTATATTGACCAACGCCCCAGGTCAGCAATATTGCTGTAAATTTGCATGACTAAGTTTACACAGCCACCATAAATCAAGCTTAACCTGTAACATCTACACCTACCAAATTAGGTAGGAAGTTGTCAATTTCGGAATACTACTGTCTGACTGTTTAATATGTTGGACATATAACACTTGTAAGTGAATTGGCTAGCAGACAGAGTCAGTGCTACATTTCATGAATGCCATTAAGTACTTTAAGGCCATCTCATGTCTAGATGAACAGTTTGTACAAAGGACAAAGTATGATCATACTGCTATTATATGGGCCATGTCCCAACAGAGCAATGCTGTGCAGAATATGCAAGAAAGTCTAAGCTTACACAGCAGCACAAACAAAGATTAACCTGTATGATCTACACCTACCAGAATAGGTAAGAAGCTGACTATTTCTACCTACTGTACTACTGAGCTACTCAGACTATCTCAACCAAATCAGACATCCAAAGCGAGGGAGCTGCTAGGTTTCTACATTCTGTCCTATATCTCCTCAGACATTAGGCCTAGACTGAAAAATCTATATCATGTCCAAGCACTGATTACTACTATCTGACATATTACTACAGTGGTCACCAGTAACAGTCAGTCCTCCAGGTCTTACATTATGTTCTGCAAATTATGCCTGTACTGTTTATTTAGGCAATGAAGCTTCTTTATTATAATTCAGACAGGCAAAGGCACTTCACCAAAGGGTTCAACATTCTATCCAACATCTACTGACCTGTTACACCTACACTAAAAGCATCTCATCAAAAGTTCTACCTAATACTACGACCATTTCACCAAAACCATTCCTGCTCTGTCTTACATCTACAATCTCATTAGAACCAGACTTAATCTACATCCTGTTATAATATTATAGTTACGTCTGACTTTGTACTATGCTGTCCGCCAGTGACAGTCCTCCAGTTTTCTGCCGTTATTTCTCTATTACTTGTCGTACCTCTCCTACCTGTCCTACTTGTCCGAGCTTTGGACCCGTTCGTAACTGCCTGCAGTTTCTAGTTATTATTATTATTATTATTATTATTTTTTTCCTGCCCTAAAACTGAATGTACAGCCTAAACCGTAAGAGCTAGACCAACCAAACTTGGTAAGATGATGTCAATTCCTACCCGCTACTCAGATTCTCTGACCCAGTCCTGTCAGCCAGATGGGGGCGCTCTAGCGCCCCTCAACGCGTTTCAGTCCATATCTCCTGTCCTATTAGTCCTACAATTGAATTTATTTTTTCTGCTGATACAGACAGCTTTGCTCTACCAACTTGCCATTTGGACTATGAAGCTCCACCTACTTAGATTTTTTGCTAATTTGCATAATTTGTGAAACTGGCTTCTGCCTTCAAGTCCTACACTGTTGGACCAAATCAGACAAATGAGGTGTCAAACCGATCAGTCCACTGACCTGATCAAAAGCTGTTCAAGAAAGTCTGACATTTGTCTATTTTATGGCCACTAGCCACGCCCAAATCACACCTAAATTTGGCCTATTTCAGTCTGACTGCTATAACTTCTCCATACCTTTGCCTACCTGAACCAAACTTAGAATCCAACCTCCCTGCTCTATTATGGGGTGACCATACAATGCAGCCCACATTTCGTCAATAGGGGGCGCTACAACTAAAAACTGCTGATATCTCCTGACTGCTTTGACCAATCTAATTGAAATTTGGCAGATATGTACTACGTACAAGCCTGAGGTCAGACAAGTATCATGGCAGTCATTAGTTGTAAAATCCTGGCCACCATTAGCCAATCAAAATCAACCAGCCATTTGACTGGCTAAACAATGAGCAATCCAAACCAAATTTGGGTTCTACATTTGTACTCTGACCCTGAACCCACCCTGTAATGGACATGTCAGTCTGCCATATGGGGGCGCTACAGCACATTTCTGCCTATTTCTCCTGAACTGTTAATTATAAAATTGACAATTGTTGTTTACGCTATCCACTAGCTCATGACAAATTTAATGGCATAAAGAACTTCATCATATCTCTTGCCATTTTTGCCTATTTTGTAAAAGTCTTAAAACAGTACTTTTTCTTAACCTCCTTGGATTTTCACCAAACCTTCATATTTCTGTGATCATTTTAATCAGGAGACAGTCCTTATAAAGAAATATTAAAAAAATCTGAAACTTTCCATGTGGTATGGCCACCAGCCACACCCACACCATACTGGTGCCACACCCATTTCAATCAGACAGCTATATCTGAGGCGTGCCTCAGCCAATCATCACGAAACTTAAATATATATTGTAGGACATTACTGGGGAAGGGCCCTCCAATTTTCATGCCAATCAGTCAAACAGGGGCACTACAGCAATATAACATGTCTGTATAAACCTGCAAAATCAGTTCAAGTTACATTGTTGTCATTTTTGATAAAGTGACATATTACTCGTTAAAATCTTTTGTCCTGCATGTTCTGTTAGTCATGCTAAATCAAGATAGTCCATAATAGTCATTTGAATTACCTTGTGATATTTAAAAACTTAATAAATAACATATTACTATAACTACTACAATGTCTAGCCAAAGTAGGTCTTTCTGGTAGTAGATCAATCAGGACACTGCCCTTATGTATAATTTATAAAGATAGCTTCACCTGCCTGTACAGTATGGCCACCAGCCACACTGAACCTACCACATTTCCATGCTCATTTCAATCAAACAGCTAAATATGAGGTATACTTCATATGAACTTCACGAAATTTGACCCACTAATGTACCACTGCACCTCAGACAGACCCTCCAAATTTGGTGCCGATCAGTCAAATGGGGGCGCTACAGCTAATGTGCATATATGTGTAAGACCCACCTTAGCAAATTCAGCTGAAATGTCCTTATTTCTCATCAAATATTCAAAGATTTGTTCCCTTTCCCTTCAACTAGGTCCATATTTTTAATTTTTGTTCATTTTTCTCCCATTTGCCTCATAGAACATTATCAGACTTCATTTACACATGAGAAGACCTAAAAGTTTTAAATAGCATTTCTAAAATGGAGTGTTGACTCCACCTGCTGGCCAAATGATTTCCATGCCCATTTCAATCAAACAGTTATATCTCTGGCATGCTTCATCGAATCCTAACAAAATTTGATTCCCTTCTGTATCAGTGGACTACAGACAGACCTTCCAAATTTGGTGCCGATCAGTCAAACGGGGGCGCTACAGCAATATAACATGTCTTTATAAACCTGCAAAATCAGTACAACTTACATTTATCTCATTTCTGTTCCAGTGACATATGACTGGTTGAAATCTTTTGTATTGCAAGTTCTCTTAGTTATGCCAAATCAAGAAATATGCAATGCCTAATGATTGTCATTTGCATTCCCTTGTGACATTTAAAAACTTAATAAATAACATATTGCTATAACTACTACAATGTCCAGCCCAAGAAGGTCATTCTGGTAGTAGATCAATCATGACACGGCCCTTATGGATAATTTATAAAAATAACTTGACCTACCTGTATGCTATGGCCACCAACTACACCAAACCTGCACCATTTCCATGCTCATTTCAATCAAACAGCTAAATCTGAGGCATTCTTCATCCAATCCTCATAAAATTTGACCAGCTAATGTAACCATAGACCACAGACAGACCATCCAACTTTGGTGCCGATCGGTCAAATGGGGGAGCTACAGCCACTGTCTATATATTTCTAAGACCCACCTTAGCAAATTCAGTTGGAATGTCCTTATTTCTCTTCAAACATTCAAAGAATTGTTTGCTTTCCCTTCAACTAGGTCCATATTTTAATTTCTGTTCATTTTTCACCCATTTGCCTCAGAACATTATCAGAATTAATTTAAACATGAGAAGGCCTAAAAGTATTAAATAGCATTTCTAAAATGGAGCGTTGACTCCACCTGCTGGCCACACCATTTCCATTTCCATTTCATTCAAACAGCTAAATCTCAGGCATGCTTCTCCCAATCTTCACAAAATTTGACTGTCTCCTGCAGGAGTGGACTACAGACAGACCATCTATGTTTGGTGGTGATCGGGCAAATGGGGGAACTACAGCCAATGTTGTATTATGTCTAAGAGCCACCTTAACAGATTCAGCTGAAATGTCCTTATTCCTCATGAAACCTTCAAAGAATTGTTACCTTTCCCTTCACCTTAGTCCATATTTTTTATTTCCTTTCATTTTTCACCAATTTGCCTTATACAACATTATCAGACTTCATTTACAAATGAGAAAGTCAGAAAGCATTTAATATCATTTCTAAAATGGAGCGCTGACTACACCTTCTGGCCACACCATTTCCATTCCCATTTCATTCAAACAGCTAAATCTCAGGCATGCTTCATCTGATCCTTACAAAATTTGATTCACTTCTGTATGACTGGACTACAGACAAATCTTCCAAGTTTGGTGGCGATCAGTCAATCTGGAGCGGTACAGCCACTTTCCAAGTATGTCTAATACCTACCTTGGCTAATTCAGCTGAAATATCCTTCATAATACTTTAAAGGAATTAACTTTCCCTTCACCTCAGTCCATATTATTAAGCTCCTTTCATTTTTCTGCTATTTGACTTATAGAAAATTATCAGATTTTAATTATAAGCCAGGCAGTATATATTGCAGATTTTTAGCTTTTTTGTATTAAATTGGCCAGTAGGTGGAGATGGTGCTCTATTTATATTGCAGTTTTTTGGATTTTTTTTATACATTAGCCAGCAGGTGGAGTTCGTCCTGTATTTCATTAATGGCATTAAATTCTTTCAGGGCTTCTCATGTTTAGAAGAATACTTTACAAATGCAGTAAGCCACTTGTTTTTTTTAATATACAAGACAGCATGTGTTCACTGAGGTACTGTAAAGTAAGCTTAACTTGTATGATCTAGACTTAAAATATTAGTTATGCAGGTGCCTATTTCTACCGTCTACTTAGACCATCTGACACAAAAAACAAATTCTTTTGGGCTGAGGCACTTCAGCAAATGGTTATATATTGTATCTTATATTGTTGTACTAAGGCTGCTTCTGCTAATGGCAGTAGTCAAACTGCCACACCAGGGACTGCATACTACCAATTTTCAAATGTAGCGCTAACTCCACCTGCTGGCCTCACTATTTCCATACCGTATTCATTAAGTCTGCTAAACCTCATTCATACTTCATCGAATTCTCACAAAATTTGACTCACTTCTGTAGCACTGGACTATGAATAGACCATCTAACTTTGGTGACATTCGGTTAAACGGGGGCGCTTCTGCCACTGTCAAAATATACTAATAGTTAATGCAGCTGAAATTTCTTTATTTTTCATCAAACCTTCAAAGATTATTGACATTTTCATTTCATTTCACTTTTAGAAATGTATCAAAGTTCAGAGATACTTCAGGCTGTGTACAGTGCAACAATTGCAATTTCTTCCAACAGCTAGTCACCACATGTCCCTTCTGTTTCTCATCTACCCTCTTCCCTTTATCGCACCTTAATCAACATATCAAAGTCAATGTTCAAAATGTCAGGTATTATCTTATCATAGAACCATTTCCTACTTTTTCTGACTATTTAAATGCATTGGCCATCAGTTACAGTCTGTACTTCATTTCAAATTTAGCCACTGTCAAAATATGTCTAAGATCAACCTTGGTTAATGCAGCTGACATCTCCTTATTGTTTATTTAAACATTTAAATATTATTCACCTTTCCCTTCTTCAAAGTCCATATTTTTAATCTGCTTATAAATTCCTGCCGTTTGACTTTTAGAAATCTATCAAACTTCAATGTTACTTCAGCCTGTGTACACTGCAGCAATTGCAATCTTTCTCCAACAGCTAGTCACCACATTTCCCTTCCGTTTCTCATCTACCATTTTCCTTTATCATACCTTGATAAACACTTCCACAATAATGTTTAAATGTTAGCTATCATCTCATAGTAGCATTTCTTATTTTCTGACTATTTAAATGCATTGGCCATCAGTTACAGTCTATATTTCATTTACAATTTAGCCACTGTCATAATATGTCTAACAACAACCTTAGTTAATGCAGCTGACATCTCCTTATTGTTTATTTAAACATTTAAATATTAATCACCTTTCCCTTCATCTAAGTCCATATTTTTAATCTGCTTATAAATTCCTGCCATTTGACTTTTAGAAATCTATCAAACTTCAATGTTACTTCAGCCTGTGTACACTGCAGCAATTGCAATATTTCTCCAACAGCTTGTCACCACATTTCCCTTCTGTTTCTCATCTACCTTTTTCCCTTTATCGTACCTTGATAAACATTTCCAAAGGTAATGTTTAAATGTTAGATATCATCTCATAGTAGCATTTCATATTTTCTACCAATTTAAATGCATTGCTCATCAATTACAGTCTGTACTTCATTAACAAATAATTAGTGAACTTCTAATTTTATGCCATTCACTTCTTTCCTCTTCATTGCTTCTTTCCATTAGCTTTGGACCCGATTGTCACTGCTTGCAGTTATCTTTTTAAGGGTCCAAAGGACGAAGTCCTTATGGACCATTATTGTTTTTCTTAGGATTATTATTATTAAGGGTCCAAAGGACGAAGTCCTTATGGACCATTATTGTTTTTCTTAGGATTATTAAGGGTCCAAAGCATGAAATGCTTATGGACCATTATTGTTTTTCTTACGGTTTTTCTTTTTATTAAGGGTCCAAAGGACGAAGTCCTTATGGACCATTATTGTTTTTCTTAGGATTATTATTATTAAGGGTCCAAAGCATGAAATGCTTATGGACCATTATTGTTTTTCTTAGGATTATTATTATTATTATTATTATTATTATTATTATTATTATTATTATTATTTTTTTCCTGCCCTAAAACTGAATGTACAGCCTACACCGTAAGAGCTAGACCAACCAAACTTGGTAAGATGATGTCAATTCCTACCCGCTACTCAGATTCTCTGACCCAGTCCTGTCAGCCAGATGGGGGCGCTCTAGCGCCCCTCAACGCGTTTCAGTCCATATCTCCTGTCCTATTAGTCCTACAATTGAATTTATTTTTTCTGCTGATACAGACAGCTTTGCTCTACCAACTTGCCATTTGGACTATGAAGCTCCACCTACTTAGATTTTTTGCTAATTTGCATAATTTGTGAAACTGGCTTCTGCCTTCAAGTCCTACACTGTTGGACCAAATCAGACAAATGAGGTGTCAAACCGATCAGTCCACTAACCTGATCAAAAGCTGTTCAAGAAAGTCTGACATTTGTCTATTTTATGGCCACTAGCCACGCCCAAATCACACCTAAATTTGGCCTATTTCAGTCTGACTGCTATAACTTCTGCATACCTTTGCCTACCTGAACCAAACTTAGAATCCAACCTCCCTGCTCTATTATGGGGTGACCATACAATGCAGCCCACATTTCATCAATAGGGGGCGCTACAACTAAAAACTGCTGATATCTCCTGACTGCTTTGACCAATCTAATTGAAATTTGGCAGATATGTACTACGTACAAGCCTGAGGTCAGACAAGTATCATGGCAGTCATTAGTTGTAAAATCCTGGCCACCATTAGCCAATCAAAATCAACCAGCCATTTGACTGGCTAAACAATGAGCAATCCAAACCAAATTTGGGTTCTACATTTGTACTCTGACCCTGAACCCACCCTGTAATGGACATGTCAGTCTGCCATATGGGGGCGCTACAGCACATTTCTGCCTATTTCTCCTGAACTGTTAATTATAAAATTGACAATTGTTGTTTACGCTATCCACTAGCTCATGACAAATTTAATGGCATAAAGAACTTCATCATATCTCTTGCCATTTTTGCCTATTTTGTAAAAGTCTTAAAACAGTACTTTTTCTTAACCTCCTTGGATTTTCACCAAACCTTCATATTTCTGTGATCATTTTAATCAGGAGACAGTCCTTATAAAGAAATATTAAAAAAATCTGAAACTTTCCATGTGGTATGGCCACCAGCCACACCCGCACCATACTGGTGCCACACCCATTTCAATCAGACAGCTATATCTGAGGCGTGCCTCAGCCAATCATCACAAAACTTAAATATATATTGTAGGACATTACTGGGGAAGGGCCCTCCAATTTTCATGCCAATCAGTCAAACAGGGGCACTACAGCAATATAACATGTCTGTATAAACCTGCAAAATCAGTTCAAGTTACATTGTTGTCATTTTTGATAAAGTGACATATTACTCGTTAAAATCTTTTGTCCTGCAAGTTCTGTTAGTCATGCTAAATCAAGATAGTCCATAATAGTCATTTGAATTACCTTGTGATATTTAAAAACTTAATAAATAACATATTACTATAACTACTACAATGTCTAGCCAAAGTAGGTCTTTCTGGTAGTAGATCAATCAGGACACTGCCCTTATGTATAATTTATAAAGATAGCTTCACCTGCCTGTACAGTATGGCCACCAGCCACACTGAACCTACCACATTTCCATGCTCATTTCAATCAAACAGCTAAATATGAGGTATACTTCATATGATCTTCACGAAATTTGACCCACTAATGTACCACTGCACCTCAGACAGACCCTCCAAATTTGGTGCCGATCAGTCAAATGGGGGCGCTACAGCTAATGTGCATATATGTGTAAGACCCACCTTAGCAAATTCAGCTGAAATGTCCTTATTTCTCATCAAATATTCAAAGATTTGTTCCCTTTCCCTTCAACTAGGTCCATATTTTTAATTTTTGTTCATTTTTCACCCATTTGCCTCATAGAACATTATCAGACTTCATTTACACATGAGAAGGCCTAAAAGTTTTAAATAGCATTTCTAAAATGGAGTGTTGACTCCACCTGCTGGCCAAATGATTTCCATGCCCATTTCAATCAAACAGTTATATCTCTGGCATGCTTCATCCAATCCTAACAAAATTTGATTCCCTTCTGTATCAGTGGACTACAGACAGACCTTCCAAGTTTGGTGGCGATCAGTCAAACGGGAGCCATACAACCACTGTCGTAGTATGTCTAATACGTACCTTTGGTAATTCAGCTGAAATATCCTTCATAATACTTTCAAACAATTGTTACCTTTCCCTTCACCTGCGTCCATATTTTTAATTTCCTTTCAATTTTCACTAATTTGCTTTATACAACATTATCAGACTTCATTTACAAATGAGGTCAGAAAGCATTTAATATCATTTCTAAAATGGAGCGCTGACTCCACCTGCTGGCCACAACATTTCCATTCCCATTTCATTCAAACAGCTAAATCTTAGGCATGCTTCATCCGATCCTTACAAAATTTGATTCACTTCTGTATGACTGGACTACAGACAGATCTTCCAAGTTTGGTGGCGATCAGTCAATCTGGAGCGGTACAGCCACTGTCCTAGTATGTCTAATACGTACCTTGGCTAATTCAGCTGAAATATCCTTCATAATACTTTCAAGGAATTAACTTTCCCTTCACCTCAGTCCATATTTTTAAGCTCCTTTCATTTTTCTGCTATTTGACTTATAGAAAATTATCAGATTTTATTTATAAGCCAGGCAGTATATATTGCAGATTTTTTGCTTTTTTGTAATAAATTGGCCAGTAGGTGGAGATCGTGCTCTATTTATATTGCACTTTGGATTTTTTTTTTATAGATTCGCCAGCAGGTGCAGTTCGTTCTCTGTTTCATTAATGCCATTAAATTCTTTTAGGGCTTCTTATGTCTAGAAGAATACTTTACAAATGTAGTAAGCCACTGTTGTTTTGAATATACAAGACGGCATGTGTTCACTGAGGTAGTACAAAGTAAGCTTAACTTGTATGATCTAGACTTAAAATATTAGGTATGCAGGTGCCTATTTCTACCGACTACTTAGACCATCTGACACAAACCATACATTGTCTTGGGCTGAGGCACTTCACCAAAGGGTTCTATATTTTATCCTATATTGGTGTACTAAGGCTGCTTCTGCTAATGGCAGTAGTCAAACTGCCACACCAGGGACTGCATGCATACAGCAGGCTAATGTTATACATTATGGCCATTTACTATATAATGTCATTATATTGTAGTATGTTTTTCCTTAAATGTTGCTCAGGACATTGTAATACTTTTTATATGTATATTTCCTTTACTGCCTGTTTCACCTACCGTAATTGAAATTTATTATGACATTTACATGTGTATTTAACATGCTTAAGAATGATGACTGTATGAATGATTATAATATTTATTATTACTCATTAGAGACATAATGGAAAACACATTATACACATTGTAAAATTGCAATTAAATACATCTGTCTTAGCCAAACATTTAGGTTTGTGTCATTCTTGGAGGAGGCTGAAAAAGTACATTGAGACCACAATACTTGAGCCAGCACAATTGACATAATATTTCGCATATGATGTGCATAGCATTCTTACATAAACAGTGTATAAAGAACACAAAGTGTGATAGTAGCACTAATATATATATACTACAAAACTGCCAACATGGCAATATTCTTTTAAATATACAATTTAATGTAAGTCAACACAGGCATCACAAACAAAGCTGGACTGTTATTTTGACATCAATTTAACCATGGCATCATGACTGTGAATTACATAACATATTATGTAGTACAGAAGTGTTACAACACATCATTAATATCTTGTTATTGCAGAGTAAAAGTCAAAATAACTCAATAAATACTACAAAAAAAAATTGTGAGACATCACAGCAGGGGCGCCGCCAGAAATATTGGGCCCCATGAAAGATTACAATTTTGCTCCCCCCCCCCCCCTTTTTGCGAAAAGGTAAAGCCCCTAACAGGGCCCCATGTCAGTGCTGGGCCCCTAGAATTGTTCTAACCGTCCCCACCCTGGCGGCGCCCCTGCATCATAGCAATAAACATCCACAAGTAATAGCACATTTTACTGAAAGTACCTTTGCTGTCAGACTATAGTGTGTGGAGATGATTTTTGGTGCATTTCACTTCAGGTATCTGTGTGTAATTCATTCTGTCTGTGTGCAGTCTCTGAGTTCTTTAGAGAATGCTTTGCTTGTCGACAAAATGGGCGCAGGGAAACTTGATGTGGTGAGTATGGTGTCAGTGATATGAAGACAAGGCACTGGAAAAGAGAGTAAAACCAGAAAGTTGCATGTCAGCCAATCAGACACTTGCAGTTGTAAAGTAAAACTACTTCACAGACAAAATAATCTTTCAAATATGTAAACTCACCAGGCCAGACCATCTGATTGTTCCAATGTACCAGGCAGTGTGATGTGTTAACGAAACTTGATGTGGTGGGCACGGGGTCATTGTGATCAACAGCAGGCGCTGGAAAAGATTAAAAGATTAAAAGCATAAATTGACATGTAAGTTAGACAAACACTGACAGAGTAAAACTACAACTACACCAAAGAGGAAGAAACCTCTGAAGAAGGCAAACTCACAAGGTCAGCGCCTGCTCCTCTGACCATGTAGCATTCAGTGTGATGTGTCACACTCCCAATGTACAGCTGTATGACGAAGGATGCAGTATAGCAGAGCTTGGACAGACAGATGTCCCTTAGCTTGATCATCAGGGAAGCACATGGCAGTTGTGCCTTAGTGACCTGAGGTTATACATAGGAGAAGGCAGGTTAAAATCTGCAATATAACAATGTAGTAGGGATTTCTGACAATACTTAGTTACACAATTTATAAGCTCATACACTGCAAACTGGTATGTTTTAACTAACATGCCCATGTTAAGTGAGAAAACTGTCACTCACGCACCTTTGCTTTGCCCACCCAGTCATGGCACATCCACTATGTCTAGATAAACATCTCACACTCACTGCTCAGCTTTCCCACTTAGGTATTAGGTCATCGACATGTATGACTGTTTAGTGTTACTTCATTTTAGCTGTTTGAAGAAACACACAAAACATAAACATTACTCCAAAAATTGCATCATATACATAATACCATTATATACAGTCAGTGTACATATGTCCAACATTTCCTTTTACAGTGTGAAAGTACACTGTACAACACTACACAGACAGACATCAGTATATGGTCTTACCTTAGCCCATAGATGTCTCTGCCTCTTCGCCCTCTCATCATTCTTTTTGATCAAAGCCTTGCTCTGTGAAAATCTGTATCTTTTTAGCATGTTTTGCAGTACAAGACATTAGTTTGGTACTGTGTACATCTGATGGTACTTCTTCATTTCCTTACATTTAATTCATTGTAATGATATATTCTATGTTATATAAACAACTACAAATTTACATTTTCCAAGTGTGTGGTGCTGTGTAAAGAGGTTCAGTGCACTGTACTGGCCCACAACACAACATTTCTATATAGGCAACAATGCATTTCATGAATAGTCAATTATATGACAGGACATCTAAAATTGTTTATGTTTTTGTGGAAAATTCATACCATCAACAAGTTTGGCATACTGCTGTTGTGAGGCAGTTGACAGAGCACATTACCTCCCTTTTCCAAGCCCATGTCGCGTCCTCTGTGCTAATCTTCCCCTAGCCCCCACACCCACCCCCAGTGCCAGGTGCCCCATCCTCCCTTGCTTCTCGCCCAGCCCCAGCCCTAGCCCTAGGCCCCCTGTCCCAGAAGGTGAAGCCCAACACCCCTCCCTTAAGATTAGCCTATGCTTAATGGTAGGTAACATGTTATATATAAAACTACACATTTACATTTTCGAAAGGTGTGGTGCTTTGTAAAGAGGTTCAGTGCACTGGAGTGGCCCACAACACAGAATTTCTATGTATGCAAGAAAATTTTTTTATGAATAGTCAATTATATTGCAGGATATTTAAAAAAAAAATTTTTTAATTCATAACATTTAAAAAATTTCGCATACTGCTGTTGTGAGGTACTTGACAGAGCACATTACCTCCCTTTTCAAAGCTCACATTGCTTGCTCTGTCCTAATCTTCCCCTAGCCCCCACACCAACCCCCAGTGCCAGGTGGCCCATCCTAGCCCCCTTATGCCTAGCCCTAGTGACCGTCCCGTAACCTTAGTCCTATGCCTAGTGGTAACCCAATCAGCCCACCTCAGACTACTCCCCAGCAACAGGCCGCCATGTGCAGCCTTAGTCCCCCCTGCCCCTGCCCCAGTGCCAGGTCTCTGAAGCCCAGCCACAGCCCCCTACAGCATGGTGCCAGCTGCAGGCCTAGCAACAGCCACCTCAAGGTCGACCCCAACCCCCAAAGCCCAAAATCAGCCTCAGGCTAAATGCCAAGCCCTGAAACACCAGCTCCACTGCTAAACTCTGAGGCCCAGTTGCAGCCTTCTGAAGGCCAGCCACAGTCCTAGCCCACCACAGCCTACTGGCAACCTCAGTGGTAGCTACTGATGGCCAGCCCCAGGCCTAACCTCTAAAGCTTGGCACCAGGCCAAGCCTCCCTGCCAACCCCCCCTAATGACAGCCACAGCCCCAGTCGCAGTGCCAGCCTCCTGAGGCTGATGTACCCCAGAAAACTATCACTGTAGCACAAAACTTATGTTTCTTACTGATAATATCTTTCATACAGTTTCTTACAGATAATGTAGCACCACACATTCATGATAGCTGAAATACGTTGGCATTGCTGAAACAAAAATTCTGTTAGTCAAAATGTCTTTCACATACACATGATCAATCAAAGTGCCTTTCCCAGTGGTTGCTTCTTTCACAAGTTGAGCATACCCATGTTCTTCCATAAAATTAGCAATTGTATTTACTGCCAAATGATTTACTGTATGACAAAATTTTTTGTTTTTTATATAGTTTCTTATAGATAATGTCTTTTATACAGTTTCTTACAGATAATGTAGCACTACACATTCATGATGGCTGAAATACGTCGGCATTACTGAAACAGAGATGCTGTTAGCCACAATGTCTTTCACATACACATGATCAATCAAAGTGCCTTTCCCAGTGGTTGCTTCTTTCACAAGTTGAGCATACCCATGTTCTTCCATAAAATTAGCAATTGTACTTACTGCCAGAAGATTTTCATTGAAGTCGCCCATGATGATTTTTCCACCTTCCACACTGTCCAACCAAGTGATCAACTGCATCAGGTTCTTCTGAAAGATAGTCAGATTATACAAGGGTGGTCTGTATAGTACCAAGACTGTTGTTCTTAGTAGGCCCACATTGAACTGCAGACACTCAATGTTGACACACTGCACATCAGTCACAGTACAGTTGGTATATTCTTTATAATACAAACCCACACCACCATGTTGTTGCTTCTTCAGTTCAGCAAAGAAAGCATCACTACCATCATATGCCTGATGTCTGGGTTTCCCATGGTATGAAAATCCAGGCAGCTGTACATCTTCTGTGTCTTCCTCTGAATTTAACCATGTCTCTGTCAAGCAGATGATATCGGCTTCCATATACCTTCTGTCTTGCTTTATGTCATCCAGGTGATATGTAAGTCCTTCAACATTATGCAGAAGAATTGTGCATGATGATGGCATTTCCATGATAGGCTCAATAAATGCAGGCATGCTTTGCATTGCAGTCTCAATGTCTTGTTTTGCATATATAGCAGTCTCCTTAAAGTCTTCTATTATGAGGCCTTCCAGAGAAGTCACACGGCTTAATGCTACATACGCTTGTCCAGCTGCAAATATCTTCTTTAGTGATACAACAGCCTTATCTACTGTTAGACCTTGTACCTTGTGTACTGTACAAGCCCAAGCTAATTTCAATGGAAATTGCCGTCGTGTTCCACCACTGTTTGTCACTCTCTCCTCCTCTGGTTTAATTCGTGTAGCTTTGTCCAACCCTACTTTCAGGCATGGCTTCTTTCCCCTGAGTGACTTTCCAGCTGCTTCATTGTCAAATGTGATGTATATCTCTGATGGAAAATCCTCATCAGTATCAAAGCAGATGTCACTGACTGTGCCAAATGCACCATTTACGAGGCCATCTGAAACATCGATGTTTTTCAGCAGCATTACTCGTGCATTAACACCTACATGTAGTGATTCTGGGAGACATGTCTTCTGAACATTGGCATGATGTCCATGTTTCCTTTCCAGTCTGCCAGTTGCAGCAACCCTTTCAAAATCCTGTGCATGAATGATGACATGGTCTGAGCATATCTTCCGCAGCATATGGTAGTTTTGCTGATCAACTTCGTTATTGGTTGCATAAATATGAAGACCAGTACTGTCTTGTCCTTCGCCTGTCACACATTGTTTCAGCATAGCGATGTCTTCCTCCAGCATTGCATCACCCCTTTTGCGTTTCCTTAGTCGATTCAGCAACTGTGCAAACTCCATATCTTTCTGTCTCATAATTTCAGTCAGCTCCACCATAGCAAAATGATTCTGCCATAGATTCACACCTTTACCCTCAGTATACAAAGCTTTCCCTTTCACAGGACAAAGTTGGTAGAAATCTCCAACAGCAATGATTGAAACATTTCCAAAAGCAGAATAATCTCCAATTTGTTTGATTTGTCTTAATCTGCCATGAATATACGCAAGCAGCTTGTGATCAACCATTGAAATTTCATCTATAATCAATATCTGCAGGTTTCCCAGTTCAGCTCTCAATGAATTTATTTTTTCATCTCCAAGTGGTTCATATGGCAACTTTACATCTGTTGCAATGTGGAAACAGGTGTGTATTGTTGCAGCTTTTATGTTGTAAGCACTAACTCCAGTTGGAGCAGTCAGTAACACATGTGTCTCATCTGGATTATGTGACAACTGACGCAAGATACGAGCTGCCTCATACTGTATTGCTTTGATCAAGACTGACTTGCCCACACCTCCAGGTCCAGATATGAATACATGAAATGGTTCTGGGTTTTCACCACGTGCCTTCTGTAAACACCAGTTTCGTATTTTGTAAAAGATTTCAGATTGTTTGTTATTCAGTGAGCGAAGCAAAGCCAACGCTTCCTGCCTGGACATACCACAAGGATTGTCATGCAACAAATAGCGACTCGTTCTTGGTAACAAATCTGGTATCTCATCACGTTGTTCTCTCATTTCTGGTGTAATGTTGGATTTGCTGGCAAGACACTCTAACCGTTCACGTTCAGTCTCTGGACAAATCTCTGCCCAAGCATCTTCCATTGCACCATGCAGCTGTAGGTCTTCCTGAGCTTTGTCTATTGAACGTGATTCCTTTTCAAAACTTGACATGTTTGACTCCACAACCAGTTTCACTGAATGCAATTCATCATCAAGAAACTTGACACAACCAGTCTCATAGAATTCCTGGTAACTGCCAAAAGTAGAAGGTTTTAACTGTGCATCGAAATAATGTGGCAGAAAAAGTTGCAAAATGCTGTGGTAATATTTTTCTGGGTCCTTTGTGGGTGAAAAGCGAGCATACCGAACAACAGCTGCATCTGTGCGTGTCCTTTTTTTCACAAATCCTAATTTTCTGTCCAACTGCACACTTCCATGGCATGAGCTTTGAGACTTAGATAGTATTCTGTACTCAGATACAAATCTCGCCAGGCACATTCCTGCAAACACTTCTGTTTCTGGTCTAGCTTTATATCTATCAGTGATACTGTTCATCCAAATTCCTTGTTCATCCTCATTCTCACACTCAGCTTTCTTCCGTATGACGTTCAATGGAAGGCTCATTTTTACCACATTTTCTCCAGTTGGGATAAACTGCACCTTTCGTGATCCCTCTTTCAACCTCATGTTAGTCAGACGATAAACACTTTCCTGAGCTGAAACTTCACGATTGTGTAGGAAAACACTGCCAAGTTGCCGAAGAGCTTCTTTTGCATCAAGGTTACCTTGCTGGGTGGCCTCTTTCTGAGCATTTGCCAGGAGGAGTCCCATCTCTCTCTCAGCTTTGGAAATGTAGGAAATGATGTACACAATACATGAATATGCATCGACCACAAACTGAATGTCCATGTTTGCATTCCAACAGCGTAAAAGGTCTCTGTTATATTGGTTCACCCACACTTCACATGGTCTCCTCTTAAGAACAATGGTAGTTTTCTTTGTGATTCTTGAGTACGCAGCTTCAAATATTTCCTGACTGATACCAATTGTACTAAATAAGGAATCAACAGACTCATAGTTGGCATCAGGGTTTAGTACAGCATCCTTCACTTTTTTCATGATAGCATCTGCTACTTCTTTTTTCAGGGGCTGTCCGTCTGTCTGACCATCTCCAAGTTTGCATGATGACACAAATGTTCTGTTGCTTGGAGGACGTGGGAAATTGAATCTACAAGTTTTCCCTTTTTTTTTGCATGTTTTTGAGTGCCTCTTACTATGTTGCTGTACACCACATACAATTTCATGCATTTCATCATTACCCTCTGGCATTTCACATGTCACATAGTGATCAATGAAAGCTGATATTTCATCTTCATCATCTTTGCCAACCTTAGGTGCATCTTCCACCCAAAACAAACAGTGAGTGTGAGGTGATCCTCGTTGTTGAAATTCTATTCTGTAGAAATAATCAACTATTTTGCCAATGGGTTGTGCTTCTGACATGATGACATCTTTCAGAAAGCAGTGGAATCGATAATCAAACATTCTGGCAGCTGTTACAGGATTGTTTTTCAAGAGTGCACACCTTTCTGACCAGTCGAGCTCAGCACTTGATGCATCTATACCATCTTGTTTGAAGATTGCTGTCATCAGTTCTGTCCAGCGTAAATCAGCAGAAGAAAAGGAGCAAAACCATGTGGGAATACCAAGCTGTCTTACCATTGCAGAGATCTTTCTGAACACTTTGCCAAAAAACAGGGGTGCCTCTGATTGGTCTTAGAAATTTATAACCTTCATCAAAATTGAACATCTTTTGTAGAGACTCCTTATTTGTCAAAGTTTCTGATGTAACAGTAGACTTATCCCATGCATCATATCCTTTTCTCACAGCAATGGACACATTTGACACAACCTGCTGAAGCTCAGACAAATACTGCCCATAAAATATATAGTCTAAGTTTTTTCCAAAACGTCCATCTGCATTAAGAATTCTTGTATTTAAATACCTAGACAGTGTCAGTTTTTCCTTCCTTCTCTCATGAAAAGTGCCTGTTCCTTTTGGGAAAAGGACTGGAA
This sequence comes from Paramormyrops kingsleyae, assembly GCF_048594095.1. Classification (NCBI taxonomy): domain Eukaryota; kingdom Metazoa; phylum Chordata; class Actinopteri; order Osteoglossiformes; family Mormyridae; genus Paramormyrops; species Paramormyrops kingsleyae. The sequence continues at coordinate 45,086,356 of NC_132797.1, read as the reverse complement.
AACATTTAGCTTCATTTGACTCATCAGTTAGAAGCCTCACTGGGTTGTTTCCTTCTGCAGGTGCCATAGACATGATTCCATCAAAGTGCTGATCCAAGATCTCTTGTGCTATGTCTACAGGTTGAAGACACGTATCCATATACATGCCATGTTGTTGTCTATCATGCAGAGTTTCATCCATTTCCTCATCCTCCATGATATTTTCATTACGCTCTTCATCTACATGTATGTCACTTACATCACTAGGTACTTCTTCAGTTTTCTGCAGGGGATTGATCCAGTCATCATTGAACTGCACATTGCTGTAAAATTTGTTATTCTCTGTAAGATACACCAAAGCCTTCTTGATTTTTTCTGGATGCACAAATTCATATTTGTAATGCCCTTTGTAAGTTAACTTCCGCTTCAGCTTCACACGAATCATAAGGTCATCATCGTTCACTCTTGGTAAAGATTCAGCTACATTCGAAATGCTTGACGGGACACAAGTCACAGGACCATGAACACCATTTTGTCCACCTTTTGGCAAAGACACAATTCTCATGAAAGGAATATGAATACCAATCAGATGTTGTTCCAGAGAATTTAGACACTGCAACTCAGGAGGAACTGGGTCTACAGCTAGACTGTTTCCAACACTCTCTGCTGGCATTTTCCCATCAAGAATCTTTCTATGACATGTGTGACAAATCCACAATGAACTAGTAGGGCCCATCAGACTGCTACAATTGTCAGAACAAGTATCTATACATTTGTGCAAGTATGTGTCAGTGATGCACTGCAATGCCAGTAATGCAACTGTCTGTGATTTTCTTAAGTATTGATCTTTTCTGCATATCACAACTTGGTGCTTAAACAACATTCGATGACATACTGAGCAAATGTATACAGGTCCTGTATTTATTTTGTCTCTGAACTGTTCAATCACATACTGAATATCTTTCCGTTTATCCTTCTCCTTAGTCCTTTTCTCAATATTTTTGCTTTTTACTGTATTAGCAAAATAGCTATTTGTTTTGTATCTATCAACACTTGACTGCTTCACACGTTGCCTGTGTTCAACGTCTGTGGCATATTTCTTGATACTTGACTGCTGCACACGTTGCTTGTGTTCAACGTCTGTGGCATATTTCTTAACACTTGACTGCTGCACACGTTGCCTGTGTTCAATGTCTGTGGCATATTTTTTGACACTTGACTGCTGCACACGTTGCCTGTGTTCAATGTCTGTGGCATATTTTTTGACACTTGACTGCTGCACACGTTGCCTGTGTTCAGTGTTTGTGGCATATTTCTTGACACTTGACTGCTGCACACGTTGCCTGAGTTCAATGTCTGTGGCATATTTCTTGACACTTGACTGCTGCACACGTTGCCTGTGTTCAGTGTCTGTGGCATATTTCTTGACACTTGACTGCTGCACACGTTGCCTGTGTTCAGTGTCTGTGGCATATTTCTTCAGACTTGACTGCTGCACACGTTGCCTGTGTTTACTGTCTGTGGCATATTTCTTGACACTTGACTGCTGCACACGTTGCCTGTGTTCAATGTCTGTGGCATATTTCTTGACACTTGACTGCTGCACACGTTGCCTGTGTTCAATGTCTGTGGCATATTTCTTGACACTTGACTGCTGCACACGTTGCCTGTGTTCAATGTCTGTGGCATATTTCTTGAGACTTGACTGCTGCACACGTTGCCTGTGTTCAATGTCTGTGGCATATTTCTTGAGACTTGACTGCTGCACACGTTGCCTGTGTTCAATGTCTGTGGCATATTTCTTGAGACTTGACTGCTGCACACGTTGCCTGTGTTCAATGTCTGTGGCATATTTCTTGAGACTTGACTGCTGCACACGTTGCCTGTGTTCAATGTCTGTGGCATATTTCTTGACACTTAACTTCTGCACACCTTGCCTGTGTTCAATGTCTGTGGCATATTTCTTGACACTTGACTGCTGCACACGTTGTCTGTGTTCAATGTCTGTGGCATATTTCGTGACACTTGACTGCTGCACACGTTGCCTGTGTTCAATGTCTGTGGCATATTTCTTGAGACTTGACTGCTGCACATGTTGCCTGTGTTCAATGTCTGTGGCATATTTCTTCACACTTGACTGCTTCACATGTTGCCTGTGTTCAATATCTGTGGCATATTTCTTGACACTTGACTGCTGCACACATTGTCTATGTTCAGTGTCTGTAGCATATTTACTTACACTTGACTGCTGTACACATTTGCGGTACTCCATATCTGTGGCATACTTACTGATACCTGATTGTTTAACGTGGTCTCGGTAGTTGTCATCATCATGGTAGCGCTTCATCTTTCTGGCAAGTTGTTCCTCCCTGTATACATCACTTATGTCATACCGTCTTTTTTCTCGTTCCAGTTTTCGTCGACTTGATGCCATTTCAGATGGTGTATTGTCAATTTCAGAGCATCGTGTGGCACAACCCTCAGTATCACGCCCTTTTACACAAGTTACAGCCTCATAATGTGACTCATTACAATGTTTCAGGTATATACCTCTCTGATCAGAACCAATACATGTGGAGTACTTCAACCATTTGTTATTGGAGTATGTGAAAATATGCACACCAAGCAGATCAGCAGCAGCTTGAATCTCTATCTCAGATGCCCAAGTACCAACATATTTCATCCGTGATGCAGTGACATACTCAGTGACAGAAGAGTGACCTTCCCTAAGACAAGCAACATACCTGGATTGATTTCTTAGTATCTGAGCAACAATAGCACATCTAATTTTCCTGTGCTCTTTCTCATTTCCAGTAATAGCAAAAGCCAGAGATCTGAAAAAGCAGTTACCATCACCAGTAATAGGCACCGTTCTGCAAGGGTCACCCATTGGAAACTGTGCAGCCATGTTTACATGACCATGATCAATGTACACCACACCAAGCTTACAGGAAAAACTTCTTTGCTGCTGTGTTGTCAAAGGACTGAAGAAAAACTGCTCACTGCATAGCTCACTGACAAAAACTACATCACCTTCATTGCCCACGTGCATATTAACCTCAGGTTCTGCATCGTCTGTCACATTTGGCCTTACCACACCATATTGGCTCTCTGACATGCTGGCAAACTGCTGGACTCTGGTCATTGAGGAGTTACCGTCTGGATGCTCTGACATGCTGGTAGACTGGTTGAGACTGGTGACTGAGGAGTTACCATCTGGATGCTGCTGCAGGATGCTTCGACTGGTCACACTCACAGCTGTAATCTCAAACTGTTCCCCTGTTGCATCTAAAGACAGTCCTAGGGTATTCACATGGTCTAGCAAAGAATCTATGCCAGAGTGGTACACCAATATACTTCTGCCTGATGCGTCGCTTGCTCCATCTCCTCGTCGGGAATGGGAGTCGATCACCACATACCATGACCCTTGCTTAATGATGGCACATGTATTTACTTTAAGAGTAAAAAGACACGCATCATACAGTGAGAATACTCTTCTTACCGCTTGATCAGCTGACATGAGAATGTTGCACATATCTCCATATTCGCTCACACCAAACAAGCCAACAAACATGTCATCATGGTAGTTTATTTCAAATTTATCACCATTTAATGTGTACTCAGTTGGTAGATCTCTCACAAACAGATACCTAGAAGCATCTTGAATTGCCCCAGCATCTCTGATGGTAGTGTAGAGGTCATCTCCGTTCAGCAGTACTTGATCAATGTCTGTGACTGACCAGCTGAAAACGTTCTTTATCTTACACATTAGTATGGCAATCAAACTATTAGCAACACATTGCTTGTTACTGTTAACGCCAAATCGTGGGTGTCCTTGATGGAAGGAGCCTCTCACAATACGTGCCTGAGGAAAATGAGGAGATGCACCGATAGTTACACAGTTCATATGCTGCTGTTGAGCCAGGGTACTTTTTTGTTCAGACATTAGCAAGGGTTTTGCCAAGGGTTTTGCCAAAGGTTTTGCCAGACTTGTTGCCAGACTTGTTGCCAGACTTGTTGGAAAATGAGTTGGAAAATGAGTTGGAAAAGGAGTTGCAAAAGGAGTTGGCAAGGAATTAGATGGTTGCATGGATGGTAATATAGATGGTCGTATAGATGGTAATATACCTGCAGCCTTTCTTTTTTGAGGCGGCTGCAAAACCTCGTCATCAGTCAAAGCCTTGTCTTTAGAAAGAGAAGGCATATACAAATCGTCATCAGTCCTAGAAATGGCACCCAAGGTGGGAACCTGGTGGTCATGGCTCGTCGGTAAAGTCACAGTCAGGATCTTTTTGGTTTTCCAGTAGGGGGGAAAAGAAATAACCCCGTCAGTCATAGCCATGACAGAGTCAGGCTGCAGCTGTGCAGCCTGCTGAAGTTGTTGGTCGTGGCTCGTTGGGAAAGTCTCAGTCGTAATCTTTTTGGTATTCCGGTAGGGGGGAAAAGATGTAACCCCGTCATCAGTCATAGCCACATCAAGACTATCAGCAGCTCGCCGCCGGTCTATCAGCCTCTTCTTCGCTGCTGCTGAACGCCGGGACGCCTTAGTGCGAGGCATCTGCAGATTAACAGGGGGGGACAACACAAGGCACACCTGCTTACAACCTCACTTTGCACTAACATCTCAATTATATGTCCTGATAGCTAGTGATAAACACTTGTAATTTGAAATCACAGGTTCAAATCCCCAATAACCAAGGTACCACCAAGTTACCCTCAGCAAAGTACCACCTCCAAGAACCGCTCAAATGATGTATGTCAAGTTGTTCCTCCTTGGATGGAACTTCATAGCATCTTTTCTTCTGCCAGTTTCCAACAGTGTTCCATATAGGTTAGATGTAGATGACATTTTATGGTTGTGCAGTGTGTGTGGTGACTTAGTACTTATCAGTTATCACTAATTTTAATTCATATGTATTACTTAAAGCAATTACAATGCTGTTTTTCTGTGAGAACTATGTACACTGACACACCTCAGCTACTTAGAATCAGTGATGCAGCTAAATTAATATTGAAGTGTCTACACAGTAAACCACACTTTACACATTAAACATTTTACGAAGCATTACAATCTTTATCCTACAATCAATCTCTCACGACTTTCATTGTTAAAATGACACACTTACCTGTGAAGTCACACTGCGAAACAATATTACACAAGCTTCACTTCAACACTAACTTATGGGTTGCTCACATGCATTTCAATTTTTCCTGTCACAAAAATGCAATTTATTACAAATGCTACAAATTACTACTGCCACAGACACAAATATACCTTTGCTCCTTAAAAGCAATATCATGGCCATTTACCATATTGGTCAAAAAAACACCTCTGTCACTACATATTCAACATGCTGTTGTATAAACAACTCTGTTAATTTTAACATTTTAAACCGAATTTAAGGAAGCACTTTTTTTTCCACACAGCATGTACCTACACTATGGAAAAGTCTTCGTACTAGTGTAGCACAAACTAAAACCCTAGGTTCCTTTAAATCAGACCTAGATCAGATTTTAACAACTGTCACATATTAGGCAGTAACACTATTACCTATAAAATACTATAGTTCTCTTCCTATAGCAAATTCATTTACAGCATACAGCTGGAATATGGAATAGTCTTCCAGGTAGTTAATTGTAACCCAAAACCCTGGGTTAGCCTACATCAGATAGATAAGATTAACAACTAACATATTAAACAGTAACAATTACCTATGAAATACTATGCTTCTCTTCCTATAGCAAATTCATTTACAGCATACAGCTGGAATATGGAATAGTTTTCCAGGTAGTACATTGTAACCCAAAACCCTGGGTTAGCCTAAATCAAATAAATAAGATTTTAACAACCAACATATTAAACTTCTATTTCAATAGCAAACTTGTGTAGTGGCAATGCTGACTTCTCCAACTGCACAAAGCATACCATTTATCACTTTCTCCTTGGAAATGTCTTTCTCCAGCAGAAATCTGTAGAAAAAAGTGACAGACGACTTTCATAGCATCAACATTTCTCAATAGTCAGTCTTTATTGAAAACACTGTGTACACTTGATAAACCTTCTCCACAGTCATTCTGAAACAACTAGTGGTGGACATCAGCTTCAAAATATTCACCTTTGATCCCTCTGTCGTCAGAGCTCTTCAAAGTCTATAAAGACAAGATGCATAAGTTAATAATTGAGATGTGTATACATTTCATTAGTATACGAAACATTGATACCACAAACATTTCACTGTAGCATTCCAACCAGTCGTTTAATATTAAGTTTCTTTCATGATGGCTTACATTACTAGTGAAATATATATAACATTTTTACTTTAAAATATATGCAGTAAATTCACATCGCCTAAGAGTAATGACAAAAGTGCACCCTACAAACATCGCTGCGATGTAATGCAGCCTCACATACATTTGTCTCACACCGGTCTGTATCTGTTTTCGTACCGTTACATTTCCTAAAGACGCAGGCATGGCGTCATATCTCCTTGCCGGTTCATTCTGTCCAAATTTGCCGTAATCTGCTGCAGTAGTGACTAAACATTCATTGCCCTACTTTACAGTTGACAGGTCTATAACTACGACGTAAACACTACGGGCGTTTAGCATGCAACTTCCGGTAAAACCGCCATTAACTGGTGCCGAATCCTTATCAGCTACATTGCAAAATATGCTACTTTAAAATATATGGCTACATAGATGGGCATGTAGTAAAGCGCCTTCAGACAATTTAATGTTGTGAACTAAATAAAATTATATTTAATTGTTAATTGATAACCGGATAGTGCTCCCATTGAAGATTTCAATATTAAGATTTGTCACATATATATGCAGTGAAATGAACCCTGACTGATCTAAAGACTGTGCAAAAAGAGAAAGAGTAAAATACGAGAAATACCAAATCCATTTGTATTCCGTACATGTGCGCATGCTCAGCAAAAAATCTAAAATGGCCGACATGGAAACAGCTCTGTGGCGCATGTATTATAATTTAATTTATAAATTATAAATGCTTTTAAAAACCTTGACACAAAATACACCACCCACAGTGAGAAAACAGCAAAGCGTCAAGCGAATAAAAACATAGCATTACACATATGTTAGTACGTCTACCGTAATTATAAATGTTAAAACACAAAAGTACGACATGCCACAAAAACGTTTAAAACATACTTTGCGCTTCTGAACCAAACTTAAATCTGACCACTTACACGTCATTTACTGTTGCCACGTCCTTATCTGCTACATTACAAAATATATTACTTTAAAACATAAGCGTATAAGAACGAGGATAATGTAAAGCGCAAATGTACAAGATACCTAAAAATGCCGCCACAGAAACAGCTTTCTGTGGCGCATTAACTGTTTCTGTGGCGCATGTAACATCGACGGCACAAATGATTACGCTAGTCAAACACTATTGCCTACTATCAAACTAAACATGTTTTTTTTAAAAGCTTAACACAACATAAACCACCCACAGTTACAAAACAGGAACGCCTCAAAAAGCAAATAAAGCCATAGCATTACACATATGTAATTACGTCTACCGTACTTATAAATGTCACTACACAAAAAGTAAGACATGTCACACACCGCGTTTAAAACATACTTTGCGCTTCCGAACCAAAATTAATTTTCACCACTTACACGTGTTTTACTGTTGCCAAATCCTTATCTGCTGCAGTACAAAATATATCAGTTTAAAACATAAGCATATAATAACATGGATAATGTAAAGCGCAAATGTACAAGATACCTAAAATGGCCGCCACAGAAACAGCTGTCTGTTGCGCATTTCACACTAACTAAACAACCGCTTACGCTGCTCAAACACTATTGCCTGACACCTAACAAAAATATGTTTTAAAACACTAGCGATCACTAAATAAACCACCTACAATTGGAAATCAGCAAAGCGGCCACATACAAATACACCATTACATATATGTATCGTCTTACCTCTTCCAAAGCCAGAAGTAAAATGTACAGGACAAGCCTTGCTTCAGATGGTAGTGGCCACTTACGTAAGCCAATCAAAACCGTAAAAACACGTCCCTGTCTCTCTGTTTACCTACCTCAGCGAAACCAATACACGAAATGGCTGCCACTAAAACGCCCCCTTACGACTATTCTAAAGTAATGCTTAATTACCTTACCACTTTACGTCGTTATTTATTTAAGCTAAATTATACAAACTTAACTCTTCATGTAGTAGCAAACTATTAACATACAAGTAAAGATACTTTTCTAACAAAGACCATAACCGAACTCTTTAAAAGATAAAACTACTGAATTACAACTGCGACACTAACGCAGTTGTAACACAGTAATCCTTTGCGCGCCGTTATGCTTTAAATTTCTTTTAAAATACAAAATATTTATCAAATTTCAATGACAGAAGCACTTCAAGCATGAGCTACCTTTTTCAAAATACAGTACTTTTCGCTTTACCCTAATAACGTCTCATTCCACAAATGCATACAATATGCCAAATGTTACTACATGAAAGTAACCTTTAACCAGAGATACGTTTGCCGTAAGTAAAAAAGCTAAAATATAAAAGTAAAACAGGCCACAGACACACAGCGTTTAAAACATACTCTGAGCTTGTGTACGACAATTTGTCTCATCCACTTACACGTTATTTACTGCTGCCGAATGCTTACCCGCTGCACTACTGACCATGTCACGTTAACACATAGGCCTATATAAGCCAGTATAATGCTTTCGCAGAACTTAATGTTGTGACAGTGCGCTGTACGAGAAATGACTAAATAAGACTATAATTCAGTGCAGTTCCCATTTAAATGATAACCACGCTAAGATGCTATGCCATATATGTCAACATGCTTAGCAAACACATAAAACAAAAAATGGCCGCCATTAAAACAGCTAGTCGTGCCACATTTAACACCCCAAAAACAGACGTTTACGCTGCTCAAACACTATTGCCTAAGACCAAACTAAAAACATTTTTAAAAACCATACCACAAAATAAACCACTTACAATTGGAAAACAGCAAAGCTTGAACATACAAATAAAAATACACCACAAGATATATGTCGCGTCTTACCTCTCGCAAATCCAGAAGTAAAATGTATAGGACAAACCTTGCTTCAGACGTGGGAGTGGTCACGTTTGTCAACCAATCAAAACCATAAAAACAAGTTCCTATAACAGCCACCTTAGCACCTTTAGCTAAATTGTTCTTTCTCAAAAACCTTGAAATAATTGTCACCTTTCCGTTTACCTGACTCCATATTTTAATTTCCTTTCATTTATCGGTGTTGATAGATTATTACAAGTGCGTTTTAGTTGAAATTATTACAAATACATGCTACATCACTCACATAAGTACTGTAAAATATTTTGCCGCTCAACGTTGTAGAGGCTTGTGTGGTTCAGTGGGCTAAGCCGTCTTCCTGTAGTCAATACGTCGCGGGTTCAAATCTAGCCTTAGCACGTCTGTCGATTCTTCATTTACACGGTGTTCATATATTATTATAAGTGCGTTTTTGTTGAAATTTGTTGCTACAGCACGCACATTAGTACTGTAGAATATTGTGCCACTCAACAGAACCCCCAGCTTCCTGGGCGCCGCTACAGGTTGTTGCCCTTCGCGGACACCTTGCTGTACATGACCAAGTTGAGGGAAGCGTAAAAAGAATTTCCCCACGGGGATTAATAAAGTGTCAATTATTATTATTATTATTATAATTATTATTATTATTGCAACTTCAGTTCCTCACACCGGTCGATAACAATATTGATTATTATATTATTTTCCATGACACTCGGTGTGTGTACCTTACAATGCACTTTTATTTCCATCTGGATTTCACACATTAATACGTTTATTATAACAGATAATTTATCATTTTTATATTTCTGCTATAAAAATTTTCTTCTTGTTTTTTTTTGTTAATGCCCTCAGCATTGTGTCCTAATTTTGTATTTTAAATTTACTTTTTATGTCTCAAACGATTTGTTACGTATGGCGTACGCTTGGGTGAAGTAAGACAATTACTCGTTCAATAAGGCATGTTTTCTATTTACAAGATTGCCTGATGTAAATGGTGCCTTATTGCTACAGTAAACATTCAATACAAAAATAATAATAAGTGCACGTCTATGATGTATATGTTCGACGGCTCAGGCAGGCACTACAAAGTGCTTCATAGGTTAGGTCAAAACTACACATTGGGTTTGTGAAAGCACAGTAGTAGAAAGACATGTGGAGACCTGAAACGACGCACACGTTTACAGTACTAGTTTCTCTTTAACGTCTATAAAAATTCATATGTGGTGTTTCGCTACTTCTGCAGTGCTTCTCACTCTGGCAGCTGCGCAATTTTCTTGCACTTAGCTTTTTCTCCTCTAGGGGATTTTCGCTCGACTTTTCTCGGGTTTGGCGGCATTTTCTACTCTCGCGAATTTTCAGTGTCTATTTCTGTGCCTTCTGCCGCCTAACAGTCTGACACCTCACAGTGCACAGAAACCTTTAGTTGAACCATTCTGCAGCTATGGCTAGCCCTGCGAAAATGGCAAAGGACGACTTCGAGACATTGGAGGGCTTCTTACACTCCGTCTCACCAAACATGGTATCGAAACGAAATTCAAAATATTTCACTGCACTGCTGCAGACTAGCAGAGATAACTTTCACAAAGTTGTCTGCTTTTCTGCAGAAAAGCAGACATGTTTCGCTCAGGCCTCAAAAAACAACACTGCAGTGAGGCTCGTCAACGTGAAGAGAAGCATAAGTAAGTATTAATTTTGTAAAAATAACAGAAAACAGAACAGGAAGATGTGCTTCAAATTAAGTGACCATGTAGCCTAAATAAAGGTGGTGTTTATTTGTCGTTCATGTTTTCTAGGCTTCTCAGATCCGACGGGCTTTGATATTCTTTGCAACAAATCCACCACCTTAGAGGTCGTCAGGCTGCCCTTTCTGCCGAGGGTCCCCCCCAGCAGCATCAAGCAAAACATTGCACAGGTTAAAATGCTAGGACCTAGACAAACTGTGAGTAGATGGAATAATCGTTTGAGTAGTACGATGAAATGGAGTCGTGCGTTGTTTTTGTTACATTGCCAATCATTAAAAGCGCGTAAATCCGTTTTGAGAAATACGATTCTAACGTGCCTCTACACTTAAATTAACGAGGATTACCCTATTTCTGTGGTGCATGAACTACTTTTACCGCACTTTATTTAGTCCTCTTTTTATCGCGGCGTAAAATACATGTAAATAACCGTGCGGTAATTTTCAACTAAATTGCGATATAATACCCATGTCTTGTGAAGTAAGCTATTGTTATAGTATCTTCTAACCAGTCGTATATTTACTATATGTGTCTATAACAGGTGGCTATGCTGGAAGCAAAGGTTTTGGCGCCTGGCAGCTTCACTAAAACCATCAATTTCAACGGCACTGAGTTGGAAGTTACACAATTCCAAATAGGGGATCCAACGGGACAGCTGAAGCTCGCCTTGTGGGACACTCAAATAACAAAGGTGGAACCTCTAAAATCATACAAATTTACAAATTTGTCAACCAGGGAACGGGACGGACGAATAACACTGTCGGGGACTCCGTCCACGTCCATAGAACAAATTAGCGGCCTGGAAGTCCCTGAATCCACTACTGTCGATGAGGCGGAGACACTTTCCGAGCGATCAGGAACTGTAACAGGCATTCAGATATTGTGCAAACTGCGCTGTTCAAAATGCCAAACACCGCAAACTGAGTTTAAACCTAAATCGTCGGTTCAGCGGTGCAGCGGCTGCAAACTACTGCAAAAGTGCACAAACTACAACGCCACATACAGTGGAACTATATCTCTTACGCAAGACGGCAAAGACCACACGGTAACCATTACTAATGCCGCATTGCGTGGTTATTTGACGAAGCAAGGTATCTCCCATCTTCTAAATGATGTTGAAGATATGGAAGAACACTTTATCACTGTAGGGCAGTTTTCTATACTAATAAATGAAGAAGGCCTGATCACAAGTATCACCCAAACAGTTCCAAAGCAACAAGACGGTGATGTCACTGACGATGTTGCTAATTTCAATTAAGTTACCTAGATGTGTGTTCTGGTTTTTTTTTGTGTGAGTTTTCAATCGTCTGCAATATTTTATCTCAGTGGCTGTGTTTTGTTGTTTTTGTGTGTGTGTCTCAAGATTGTTTCATATTTTTTATATAACGTTATTTATATATTTCATAAGTGTTCAATTGTTCCTTTTAAATAAATATATTTTGCGTGTGACGTCTGTGTTCCATATTACAACGACTTAATACCTCAAATCCTTAAATAGCCAGGTTCTTCTTCCAGTACCCATAGTTCCTAAGAGTACTTTGTAAAACGCAACCATATTAATGGGGATTTCCTAGCACACTACATGTTACAGTCCAACACGGTTATAACGATTTTCTAGGGCCGGCAGATTTCTTTCGTTATAACCGATTTTCGTTATATCCATTTTCATGTAAGATTGCTATGTATTATAACTGATCGCTAGGCAAATGTATTATCACTGTATAAAATAACACTAACCTTCTAGTTCTCTCTATAAAGCGTTGTTTCATGTAATGATCAAAATGAAACATATTTTTTACTAGCAAGCAACGTGTATTTTGTAATTAAACAACAATTTAGTCCTGTACACAGGTACTGACTGCTGCTCGCTTTGGCTACGCGAGTAAGCTAACGTCTGGCATATTTTAAACTATTAAATCTGGAATGACTGAGGCAACTCGTTATAACCGAATAAAAATTAATTAAAATGTTTCTTTGGGGAAGACAGTAGACATCGTTATAGCCAAATTTTCGCTATAAAAGAATCGCCATATCCGTCTTTTCTTTAACGAATTTAACGTTACTGAAAGTCGGGGATTTGGAGTCGAGGCGGTACAACCGTGTTTTCGTTATAAACCGATTCGTAATAACCGTGCTCGACTGTACACAGCAAAATCCTACTGAGCTAACATTTATAAAGCATACCTCCAAACAGTCTGCCGTATCTTACAAAATAGAGTGCTTCATTGCCACTGAACTGCGAAAAACTTTATATCTATTTCGCTCCCTCAAGAAATGGCATTCATGGCGATTATACTGTGCATCCCGTCTCTTATCATAACACGGTGACTTTATATTTCCCTTAAATCGCGGTTACCCAAATTAGGCTCTTCTACCAATTAACATCTCTACCAGTGACCATTTGTTTTGCAAATGTAACGGCAAAACCCTCTACCTGTAGTGCTTCATTTGCCTCTGTGCATTTGTCCTATGCGTCTTGTTTACATCACATTACTAGACCTTAAATGAACCTGCTGATAGATGATAACCGACAAATAAAACAAAAACTAAAAAAACTTAAGATCAGAAAAGCCTTCATCGAAAACGATCACATCAAAGGCAAGTACTATACAATGTATGGAAGTTGTACACTACTTATGAAACATGTAGTTTTCAAACTAAACCGCGAAACCATCAGGTGCAGTTAAGTGCACATTTCTATAAGGGACTTATACAACAGTACCATTCCTAAAAAAAACACTACAATCTCCTCACGACGAGCACCCCCCCCACATAAACCACAAGCTGCCTGCCCCCTCCTCAACACTATTAACACCTTTTTATTCTGCAAATAAATCACAGTCACTCACTCAAGATCATCCGCCAGCCTAAATGCACTTCTTCATCTCAGGTCTACTGCACTAAAGACTTTATCTGATGGTGTGTTGTAAGATATCGTATACATACTCTGCAATACCATAACTTCAAATACAGTGCAACTATATTTCGATATATGGTGACTGTGGGATCAATTACACAAATATATATAATGTATAAATATAATATATTTATATATTCGAATAAGAAATAAATATTTCATATATGTTCCATGTCTACCACGATATACAAAAATTTATGATAGAATAATAAATGTTCGACTTTTCCGACAATCTTCTACATGTCCACGTAAGTACATTTTTTCCGTCAACACCTCATATATCAGATGATGTACAACTGAAAAGCATGTGTGTCAATGACACACAAAGTCTTACTGTCATTCAAGTAAAACATACACATTTATTATATAAAGATCACATACACAAAACGTGCAAAACCATTTCTATAGCCACTAACACTCGTCACACTTGTTTGTCACAGCACACAGCTCTATGTACTGCGGTTCTTCTAACTCAGACTCTCTCTCTCTCATGCTGCACACATAAACAATATTTCGTTTTTACTTTGAGCGACATTTATAATGCATATATACCTCTGTAATATCATAGTATGTTCCTTGCACCGATATACACCCGTAAATGTTTCTTTTGCCTCTAACGTGTACAACTACGTAAGCGTCTGAAGCGACTCTTTGTGGTTAGAAACGAATCTGTGTATACTCATGTTATACATAAAACCGTTTCAATGTCATACGAAACCATATACACGCACGCAAAAATCTTTCTTATTATTACCAAAACCAATGGCCTGTTTCTATTATGACGTTAACAATATCACTGTACCATAGATAATTAGAAGTCTGTTTTCGTTTAAATTATTTCAAATATATACCTCATGACAAACGTAAGTGTGTGTGTATATTTATGTATATTTATATAGTGCATGTATGTGTTTAGCTCCTAGTGTGTGTATATATATAGCTATATATATGTATATATACACACACTAAATACTTTAAGTACTATGCTAAATATTAAATACTAAATACCATTTATCGAATTTTGCGCTGACTACACCTGCTCGCCACACTATGTCCATACCCAATTTATTGAAACGACTAAATCTCATTCATGCTTCATCCAATCCACACTAAATTTAATGCACTACTGTAGAACTACACCTCAGACAGACCCGCCAGCTTTCCTGCCGCTCCGTCACACGACAGTGCTACAGCCACTGTCCATATATTTCTATGACCCACCTTAGCAAACTCAGATGAAATATTCTTATTTCTCATAAAACCTTTAAACAATTGTCATCTTTCCCTTCGCCTAAGTTAATATTTTTAATTTAATTTCATTTTCACTCATTTGCCTCGTAGAACATTATCAGACTTCATTTAATCTTCAAAAAACTTAAAAGTGTTTAAGCGTGTGGCTCAGTGGCCTAAGCCGTGTCCCTGTAATTACAAGGTGAAACCCAGCCTCGGCACATCTACAAAAAACTGATGTGCGCGTGTGCTTATTTTTTCTTTTAAAGGTGCTTTAGGCAACTGCAATGTATTTCGCTACTCATACAAAACTGAAATACCAATTGCAAAATAAAAACAAATTGGGATTAAATTACATTTCAAATTCCGATATATTACCACCGATATTTTACGATTCCTCAAACCACACTACAGTAGAAATGTCTCTCTGCAAACCCGACGTTTAACCGTGAAACCCCCTTTCATTTGCAAAACAATACGTGTTGATTGTCGCTGATAATGCAACGGCTAGCTTGTGCGGGGAGTGCGGAGGCCCACCTCAGGTGCCAAAAAGTCTCGTAGGATTGCCGAAAGGTTGTGTTCCTAAGCCTTCAAACCTTCTACATTTTCACTCCCCTACTATTCTTTTCATATTACCATTTATTATGGTACTATTTACCACATACACCTTAACCTATAACACATTTTAATTTTAATTGCTTTACACATACACAACCGTTACATTTTTATTTCCATACAGCAGACAATTTACGTCTCCATCGCGGCTCCTACTAGCCTAGCGCCAAGCTTCTCCACAGTCTGACCTTTACTTACAGGACTGACTGACAATTTCAAAGTCCTTCTAATCAACAACCTCCCTTAACCCTCTGAAGTCTGACACCTCTCAGCCACTTTTCAAGTCGTGCAACATGCCTTCACATTTTAACACTGTAGAGTCCGCTATCCTACCAGCGAGATAAAACAAAAATTTCGCCAAACATTTAATTATCTCTACCAGTTTTTGTCGCATTGAAAAAAAAACATAAAAAAACAACACTTAAAACCTTTCACACTTTACTTTTTAAATATATATATATATTTTATATATATACACAAAACAAACTAAATATTTTGAATTGTATACTAAACATTAATTACTAAATACCATTTATCAAATGTAGCGGTGACTGCACCTGCTAGCCACACTATTTCCATACCAAATTCATTCAAACAGCTAAATCTCAGTCATGCTTCATCCAATCCTCACAAAATTTGACACACAAATGTAGCACTACACCCCAGACAGACCGTCCAACTTGGGTGCTGATCGGTCAAAAGGGGGAACTAGCAAATTCAGCTAAAATGTCCTTCTTTCTCATAAAACATTAAAAACAATAGTCACCTTTCCCTTCTCCTCAGTTAATATTTTAAATTTCATTTCAATATTATCAGACTTCATATAAACATCAGAACACCTAAAAGTATTTAATGCAATTTCTAAAATGTAGCGATGACTCCACCTGCTGGCCACACCATTTCCATTCCCATTTCACTCAAACAGCTAAATCTCAGCCATGCTTCATCCAATCCCCACAAAATTGGATTAGATGAATTGACTAACTCTTGCAGCACTGGACTACAGACAGACCTTCTAAGTTTGGTGGTTATCGGTCAAACGGGGGCGCTACAGCCACTGTTGTATTATGTCTAAGAGCCACCTTAGCAGATTCAGCTGAAATGTCCTTATTCCTCATGAAACTTTCAAAGAATTGTTACCTTTCCCTTCACCTTAGTCCAAATTTTTAATTTCCTTTAATTTTGCGCCAATTTCCCTTTTTACCATTATCAAACTTCATTTACACATGACAATGCCTGAAAGTATTAAATAGTATTTCTAAAATGGAGCGTTGACTCCACCTGCTGGCCAATGCCCATTACATGCCCATTTCAATCAAACAGTTATATCTCTGGCATGCTTCATCCAATCCTTACAAAATTTGATTCACTTCTGTATCAGTGGACTACAGACAGACCTTCCAAGTTTGGTGGCGATCAATCAAACGGGAGCCATACAACCACTATCGTAGTATGTCTAATACGTACCTTTGGTAATTCAGCTGAAATATCCTTCATAATACTTTCAAACAATTGTTAACTTCCCCTTCACCTCAGTCCATATTTTTAAGCTCCTTTAATTTTTCTGCTATTTGACTTATAGAAAATTATCAGATTTTATTTATAAGCCAGGCAGTATATATTGCAGATTTTTCGCTTTTTTGTAATAAATTGGCCAGTAGGTGGAGATCGTGCTCTATTTATATTGCAGTTTGGATTTTTTTTTTATAGATTCGCCAGCAGGTGCAGTTCGTCCTCTATTTCATTAATGCCATTAAATTCTTTTAGAGCTTCTTATGTCTAGAAGAATACTTTACAAATGTAGTAAGCCACTGTTGTTCTGAATATACAAGACGGCATGTGTTCACTGAGGTAGTACAAAGTAACCTTAACTTGTATGATCTAGACTTAAAATATTAGGTATGCAGGTGCCTATTTCTACCGACTACTTAGACCATCTGACACAAACCATACATTGTCTTGGACTGAGGCACTTCACCAAAGGGTTCTATATTCTATCCTATATTGGTGTACTAAGGCTGCTTCTGCTAATGGCAGTAGTCAAACTGCCACACCAGAGACTGCATGCATACAGCAGGCTAATATTATACATTATGGCCATTTACTATATAATGTCATTATAGTGCAGTATGTTTTTCCTTAAATGTTGCTCAGGACATTGTAATACTTTTTATATGTATATTTCCTTTACTGCCTGTTTCACCTGCCGTAATTTAAACTTATTCTGACATTTACATGTGTATTTAACATGCTTAAGAATAATGACTGTATTAATGATTATAATATTTATTATTACTCATTAGAGACATAATGGAAAACAAATTATACACATTGTTAAATTGCAATTAAATACATCTGTCTTAGCCAAACTTTTAGGTTTGTGTCATTGTTTGAGGAGGCTGAAAAAGTACATTGAGACCACAATAGTTGAGCCAGCACAATTGACATAATATTTTGCATATGATGTGCATAGCATTCTTACATAAACAGTGTATAAAGACCAGAAAGTGTGATAGACGCACACATATATATATATATATACTACAAAACTCTCAACATTGCAATATTCTTTTGAATATACAATTTATTGTACAGTAAGTCAACACAGGCATCACAAACAAAGCTGGACCGTTATTTTGACATCAATTTAACCATGGCATCATGACTGTAAATTACATAACATATTATGTAGTACAGAACTGTTACAACACATCATTAATGTTTTGTTATTGCAGAGTAAAATTGAAAATAACTCAATAAACACTACAAAAAAAATTGTGAGACATCAAAGCAATAAATATCCACAAGCAACAGCACATTTTACTCAAAGTACCTTTGCTGTCAGACTATAGTGCGTGGAGATGATTTCTGGTGCATTTCACTTCAGGTATCTGTGTGTAGTTCATACTGTCTGTGTCCAGTCTCTGAGTCCTTTAGAGAACGCTTTGCTTGTCGACAAAATGGGCGCAGGGAAACTTGATGTGGTGAGTATGGTGTCACTGATATGAAGATAAGGCACTGGAAAAGACAGTAAAACCAGAAAGCTGCATGTTCATAGTAGCATTTCCTATTTTCTGACTATTTAAATGCATTGCCTATCAGTTACAGTCTGTACTTCATTTACAATTTAGCCACTGTCCTAATATATTTAAGACCAACCTTGGTTAATGCAGCTGACATCTCCATATTGTTTATTTAGACATTTAAATATTAATCACCTTTCCCTTCATCTAAGTCAATATTTTAAATCTGCTTTTATCTTACTGCCATTTGACTTTTAGAAATCTATCAAACTTCAATGTTACTTCTTCCTGTGTACACTGCAGCAATTGCAATATTTCTCAAACAGCTAGTCACCACATTTCCCTTCGGTTTCTCATCTACCCTTTTCCCTTCATCGTACCTTAATAAACATTTCCACAGTAATGTTCAAATGTTAGGTATCATCTCATAGAAGCATTTCCTATTTTGTGCCAATTTAGATGCATTGCTCATCAATTACAGTCTGTACTTCATTTCCAATAATTAGTGAAAATATAATTTTATGTCATTAACTTCATTCCTCTTCATTGCTTCTTTCCATTAGCTTTGGACCCGATTGTCACTGCTTGCAGTTATCTTTATTATTATTTTTCTGCCCTAAAACTGAATGCCCAGCCTAAACCGTAAGTCCTAGGCTGACCAAACTTGGTGAGATGGTTGCAATTCCTACCCACTACTCAGGTTGTCCGACCCGTCCGACTCAGCCAGAGGGGGGCGCCGTAGCACCCCCCAACACGTTTTGGACGATATCTCCTGTCCTGTTTGTCCTACCATCGAAATTCTTTTTTCTCCTGATGCAGACAGCCATGCCCTACCAAAAAGTCAATGGTACCATGAAGCTCCGCCTACTTAGATTTTTTGCTAATTTGCATAATTTGCAAATCGTACTTTTTCCTTAAAGTCCTGGCTTGTCCTTCCAAATCAGACAAATGAGGTGTCAGACGAATCAGAATTATCAGCTGATCAAGAATCATCCACAAAATTCAGACATTTTTATATCCTACGGCCATTAGCCACGCCCAAACAATGTCCAAATTTGGCCCGTTTTGGTCTGATGGCTATAACTTGGCCGTGCCTTGGCCTACCTAGACCAAATTTGAAATCCTACCTCCCAACACCATTCTGGGGACACAGTCCAAGGCGGGCTGCATTTCGTCCATAGGGGGCGCTACAACTAAAAACTGCCAATATCTCCTGATTGCCTTGGCCAATCCAACTGAAATTTGGCAGACATATACTACGACTTAGCCTGAGGACAGTCACATACAATGCCAGTCATCAATCATAAAAGCTTGGCTGCCATTAGCCAATCAATATCAAGCAGCCATTTGACAGGCTTAACAATGACCAATCAAACCAATAATTGGCTGCTACATTCATCTTCTGACCCTCTGCAAACCCTGTAAAGGACAACTCACTAGGCCAGATGGGGGCGCTACAGTGGCCCCATTTGCATTTCTGCCTATTTCTACAGAACTATCAAGCCTACAGTTGAAATTGATTGCCAGTCTAATTAAATATGTCATGGCAAATCTAAACACATATGGAACTTGGTTATATATCTTTGCATTTTTGCATAATTTATATTTGTCTGAAAACAGGCTTTTTCATTGCCCTCCTATGATTTTTGTGGCACCTACTTAAATCTGCTGTCATTTAAATCAGGAGACAGTCCTTTTAATGATTTAGAGAAAAAATCTTAAGCTTTCAGTACGGTACGGCCAAAAGCCAAACCATGACCATACTGGTGCCACGTACATTTCAATCAGACAGCTATATCTCAGGCATGCTTCAGCCAATCATTACCAAATTTCCCTAACTAATGTAGGGCTCTAGCACCGAGCGACCCTCCAAATTTTGTGTCGATCAGTCAAACAGGAGCACTACGGCCACTGTTTATATGTTACTAAGACCAACCTAGGCTAATTTAGCTAAAATGACTTACCATATAAAGTAGGAAGGTGTCTACCGATCTCACCTATCTTACCAAAGGCAGCGGGTGGCTCAGTGGGCTAAACTTCTGTGCTTGTAATCAGAGGGTCGCCGGTTCAAACCCAGCTTCGGTGGGTACTTGAGCTAGGCAGCCCGATGTGCACAGCATGCTCTCCGTAAAGCAAGCTGTGGAGATGTAAAGGCGTTTTCCACATGACGGTCAATGAAGCTTCAATTTTTGTTATTAACCGAGCCATTCAGATGGGCTTAGGCACTCCTCCGGAGGGTTCGATTATAATTATTTTTCTTCCATAAAACTGAATGCCCAGCCTAAACCGTAAGTCCTAGGCCGACCAAATTTGGCAGTAAGATTACTATTGCTACCCACTACTCAGCCTCTCCGACCCATCCCAGTCAGTCAGAGGGGGGCGCCGTTGCACCCCACAACACGTTTTGGTCGATATCTCCTGTCCTACTTGTCCTACACTTAAATTTTATTGCCAGTCAAATTCACTGTCGTGCCAAATCAAGTAACATATATAGTCATATCTCATTAGACCTACGCTGATTATGCATCCTGTTATGGCTGACAAATTCTGTCTGACTTTCTACTACCATGGCCGCCGGATCTCTGCCCTTATTCCTCTACTGTCCTACCAGTCCGATTGTCCTACGCTTTGGACCCTTTAGTAACTGCTTGCAGTTTCTAGTTATTATTATTATTTTTTTCCTGCCGTAAAACTGAATGTACAGCCTAAACTGTAAGAGCTAGACCAACCAATCTTGGTCAGATGATGTCAATTCCTACCCGCTACTCAGATTCTCCGACCCAGGCCTGTCAGCCAGATGGGGGCGCTCTAGCACCCCCCAACGTGTTTCAGTCCATATCTCCTGTCCTATAAGTCCTACAATTGAATTTTTTTTTTCTGCTGATACAGACAGCATTGCTCTACCAACTTGCCATTTGGACTATGAAGCTCCGCCTACTTAGATTTTTTGCTAATTTGCATAATTTGCAAATCCTACTTTTCCCTTCAAGTCCTAGCTTGTTCTACCAAATCAGACAAATGAGGTGTCAAACGAATCAGAACTCTGAGCTGATCAAGAATCATCAACAAAATTCCGACATTTTTATATCCTACGGCCATTAGCCACGCCCAAACAATGGCCAAATTTCGCCCATTTTGGTCTGACGGCTATAACTTGGCTATTCCTTGGCCTACCTTGACCAAATTTGAAATCCTACCTCGCAACACCATCCTGGGGACACGGTCCAAGGCGGGCCGCATTTCGTCAATAGGGGGCGCTACAACTAAAAACTGGCAGTATCTCCTGACTGCCTTGGCCAATCTAACTGAAATTTGGCAGATATGTACTAGGACGCAGCCTGTGGTCAGTCACATACAATGGCAGTAATTCGTCCTTAAAGAGTGGCCACCATCGTCCAATCAAAATCAAGCAGCCATTTGACAGGCTTATCAATGACCAATCTAAATCAAATTTCGGTGATACATTTGTGCTCTCACCCTCTGCCTACCCTGTAAAGGACACCTCACTCGGCCAGATGGGGGCGCTACAGTGACAACTTTTGCGTTTCTGCCTATTTCTCGAGAATGGTGAAGCCTACAATCAACATTTACTGCCAGGTCAATTCAGTACGACATGCCAAATCAAACAACATGTAGAACTTGCTTCTGCACCTTAGCATTTTTGCATAATTCATATTGGTCTGAAAACAAGACATTTCGTTAGCCTCCTAGGATTTTCACCAAACCTACACAAATCTGGTATCATTTAAATCAGGAGACAGTCATAATAAATAAATATTAAAAAAATCCTAAACTTTCCATGAGGTTCGGCCACCAGCCACACCCAAACCATACAGGTGCCATGGCCATTTCAGTCAGACAGCTATATCTCAGGCATGCCTCAGCCAATCATCACCAAACTTTAATATGTTGTGTAGGATAGTACTCCAGAAGGCCCCTCCAAATTTGGTGCCAATCAGTCAAACGGGGGCGCTACAGCAATATAACATGTCTGTATAAACCTGAAAAATCAATTCAACTTACAATTATCTCATTTTTGATCAATTGACATATTACTGGTTAAAATCATTTGTGCTGCAATTTCTTTTTGTCATGTCAAATCAAGATATATGCAATGCTCAATGATAGTCATTTGCATTGACTTGTGATGTTTAAAAACCTAATAAATGACATATTACTGTAACTCCTACAATGTCCAGCCCAAGTAGCTCATTCTGGTAGTAGATCAATCAGCACACTGCCCTTATGTATGATTCATAAAAATATCTTGACCTACCTGTATGCTATGGCCACCAGCTACACCTAACCTGCACCATTTCCATGTTCATTTCAATCAACCATCTAAATCTCAGCCGTGCTTCAACCAATCCTCACTAAATTTGACCGCTTAATATAGCACTGCACCCCAGAGAGACCCTCCAACTTTAGTGCCAAACGGTCAAATGGGGGCACTACAGCCACTGTCCATATATTTCTAAGACCTACCTTAGCAACTTCAGCTGAAATGTACTTATTTCTCATCAAACATTAAATCAGTTGTTCCCATTCCCTTTACCTAGGTCCATATTTTAAATTTCCTTTCATTTTCCACCGATTTGCCTCATAGAACATTATCAGAATTCATTTACACATGAGAAGGCCTAAAAGTATTAAATAGCCTTTCTAAAATGGAGCGTTGACTCCACCTGCTGGCCACACCATTTCCATTTCCATTTCATTCAAACAGCTAAATCTCAGGCATGCTTCACCCAATCCTCACAAAATTTGACTCACTCCTGCAGCACTGGACTACAGACAGACCATCTAAGTTTGGTGGTGATCAGTCAAACGGGGGCACTACAGCCAATGTTGTATTATGTCTAAGAGCCACCTTAGCAGATTCAGCTGAAATGTCCTTCTTTCTCATAAAACCTTCAAAGAATTGTTACCTTTCCCTTCACCTTAGTCCATATTTTTAATTTCCTTTCATTTTTCACCAATTTGCCTCATACATTATCAGACTTCATTTACACATGAGAAGGCCTGAAATTATTAAATAGTATTTCTAAAATGGAGTGCTGACTCCACTTGCTGGCCAAACCATTTCCATGCCCATTTCAATCAAACAGTTATATCTCTGGCATGCTTCATCCAATCCTCTCAAAAATTGACCGACTGATTAATCTCTGGCCCACAGACAGACCCTCCACCTTTCGTGCTGATTGGTCAAAGGGGGGCGCTACGGCTACTCTCTAAATATGACTAAGACCTACATTGGCTAATGCAGCTGAAATTACCTTATTTCTCATCAAATATTTAAAGATTAATCACCTTTCCCTTGATCACAGTTAATATTTTTAAATTGCTTTCATTTTCCTGCCATTAGACTTTTAGAAATGTATCAAACTTCAGTGATACTTCAGGCTGTGTACACTGCAGCAATTGCAATTTCTTTGAACAGCTAGTCATCACATTTCCCTTCTGTTTCTTATCTACCCTTTTCCCTTTATCGTACCTTGATAAACATCTCTACGGTAATGTTCAAATGTTGCGTATCATCATCTCATAGTAGCATTTCCTATTTTAATGCTATTATTTACTACTATTTAAATGCATTGGCCATCAGTTACAGTCTGTACTTCATTTTCAATTTAGCCACTGTCCAAATATGTCTAACACCAACCTTGGTTAATGCAGCTGTCATCTCCTTATTGTTTATTTAAACATTTAAATATTATTCACCTTTCCCTTCATCTAAGTCCATATTTTTAATCTGCTTATACAATCCTGCCATTTGACTTTTAGAAATCTATCAATCTTCAATGTTACTTTAGCCTGTGTACACTGCAGCAATTGCAATATTTCTCCAACAGCTAGTCACCACATTTCCCTTCCGTTTCTCATCTACCATTTTCCTTTATCATACCTTGATAAACATTTCCACAATAATGTTTAAATGTTAGCTATCATCTCATAGTAGCATTTCCTATTTTCTGACTATTTAAATGCATTGGCCATCAGTTACAGTCTATACTTCATTTACAATTTAGCCACTGTCCTAATATGTCTAACAACAACCTTGGTTAATGCAGCTGACATCTCCTTATTGTTTATTTAAACATTTAAATATTAATCACCTTTCCCTTCATCTAAGTCCATATTTTTAATCTGCTTATAAATTCCTGCCATTTGACTTTTAGAAATCTATCAAACTTCAATGTT
This sequence comes from Paramormyrops kingsleyae, assembly GCF_048594095.1. Lineage (NCBI taxonomy): Eukaryota > Metazoa > Chordata > Actinopteri > Osteoglossiformes > Mormyridae > Paramormyrops > Paramormyrops kingsleyae. Next base: position 45,061,566 of record NC_132797.1, on the reverse strand, counting down.
ACTTCATCCTGTGTACACTGCAGCAATTCCAATATTTCTCCAACAGCTAGTCACCACATTTCCCTTCGGTTTCTCATCTACCCTTATCCCTTCATCGTACCTTGATAAACATTTCCACGGTAATGTTCAAATGTTAGGTATCATCTCATCTAAGCATTTCCTATTTTCTGCCAATTTAAATGCATTGCTCATCAATTACAGTCTGTACTTCATTTCCAATAATTAGTGAACTTCTAATTTTATGCCATTCACTTCATTCCTCTTCATTGCTTCTTTCCATTAGCTTTGGACCCGATTGTCACTGCTTGCAGTTATCTTTATTATTATTATTATTATTATTATTATTTTTCTGCCCTAAAACTGAATGCCCAGCCAAAACCGTAAGTCCTAGGCCTACCAAATTTGGTAGGATGATTGGAATTCCTACCCACTACTCAGCGTGTCCGACGCATCCGACTCAGCCAGAGGGGGGCGCCGTAGCGCCCCCCAACACGTTTTGGACGATATCTCCTGTCCAGTTTGTCCTACCTCCGAAATTCTTTTTTCTCCTGATACAGACAGCCATGCCCTACCAAAAAGTCAATGGGACCATGAAGCTCCGCCTACTTAGATTTTTTGCTAATTTGCATAATTTGCAAATCCTACTTTTTCCTTCAAGTCCTGGCTTGTCCTACCAAATCAGACAAATGAGGTGTCAGACGAATCAGAATTCTCAGCTGATCAAGAATCATTAAGAAAATTCAGACATTTTTATATCCTACGGCCATTAGCCACGCCCTAACAATGTCCAAATTTGGCCCGTTTTGGTCTGACGGCTGTAACTTGGCCGTGCCTTGGCCTACCTTGACCAAATTTGAAATGCTACCTCCCTACACCATTCTGGGGACACAGTCCGAGGCGGGCCGCATTTCGCCCATAGGGGGCGCTACAATTAAAAACTGGCAATATCTCCTGACTGCCTTTGCCAATCTTACTGAAATTTGGCAGATATGTTCTAGGGCCCAGCCTTACATCAGCCACATACAATGGCAGTCATTATTCCTTAAAGAGTGGCCGCCATCAGCCAATCAAAATCAAGCAGCCATTTGACAGGCTTATCAATGACCAATCTAGACCAAATTTTGGTGCTATATTTGTCCTCCGACCCGCAGCCCACCATGCAAAGGACACCTCACTCGGCCACATGGGGGCGCTACAGTGCCCTAATTTACATTTCTGCCTATATTTATTATTATTATTTTTCTGCCCTAAAACTGAATGCCCAGCCTAAACCGTAAGTCCTAGGCTGACCAAACTTGGTGAGATGGTTGCAATTCCTACCCACTACTCAGGTTGTCCGACCCGTCCGACTCAGCCAGAGGGGGGCGCCGTAGCGCCCCCCAACACGTTTCGGTCGATATCTCCTGTCCTGTTTGTCCTACAACCGAAATTCTTTTTTCTGCTGATACAGACAGCCATGCCCTACCAAAAAGTCAATGGGACCATGAAGCTCCGCCTACTTAGATTTTTTGCTAATTTGCATATTTTGCAAATCAGACTTTTTTCTTACAGTCCTAGCTTGTCCTACCAAATCAGATAAATGAGGTGTCAAACGAATCAGAACTCTGAGCTGATCAAGAATCATCCACAAATTTCAGACATTTCTATGTCCTACGGCCATTAGCCTAGCCCAAACAGTATCTAAATTTGGCACATTGTGGTCTGACTACTATAACTTGGCCGTGCCTTGGCCTACCTTGACCAAATTTGAAATCCTACCTCCCTACACCATTTTGGGGGCACGGTGCAAGGCGGGCCGCATTTCGTCCATAGGGGGCGCTACAACTAAAAACTGCCAATATCTTCTGACTGCCTCGGCCAATCCAACTGAAATTTGGAAGGTATGTACTAGGACGCAGCCTGAGGTCAGTCACATACAATGGCAGTCATGAGTCCTGAAACAGTGGCCGCCATCGGCCAATCAAAATCAAGCAGCAATTTGACTGGCTTAATGATGACCAAGCTAAATCAAATTTAGCTGGTACATTTGTCCTCTGACCCTCAGCCTACCCTGTAAACAGTGGCTATGGCCACTGTTTTTATATTACTAAGACCAACCTAGGCCAATTCAGCTCAAATGAGTTACCAGATCAGGTAGGAAGGTGTCTACCGATCTCACCTGCTTTAACCACAGCAACGGGTGGCTCAGTGGGCTAAACTTGTATGCTTGTAATCAGAGGGTCGCAGGTTCGAACCCAGCTTAGGTGGGTACTCGAGCTAAGCAGCCCGATGTGCACAGCATACTCTCCGTGAAGTGAGCTGGGGAGACGTGAAGGCGTTTTCCCCGCGATGATCAATGAAGCTTATATTATTGTTAAGTTAGACATGCTCAGGCACTACATCAGAGGGTTGAACAATAATTATTTTTCTTCCCTAAAACTGAATGCCCAGCCTAAACCGTAAGTCCTAGACTAACCAAATTTGGCAACAAGATTCCTATTCCTACCCACTACTCAGTCCCACTGACCCGTCCCAGTCAGTCAGATGGGGGCGCTACAGCACCCCGATTTGCATTTCTGCCTATATCTACAGACCTGTCAAGCCAACAGTTGAAATTTATTGCCAGTCCAATTCACTATGTCATGACGAATTTCAACTGCATATAGAACTTGGTTCTCCATCTTTGCCTTTTTGCATGATTTATAGTTGTTTGAAAACAGGTAATTTTGTTAACCTCCTCCGATTGTCGCCCAACATACATAAATCTGTTGTCATTCAAACCAGGAGACAGTCCTTTTAAAGATTTAGAGAAAAAACTTAAACTTTCGGTAAGATACAGCCACCAGCCACACCCTGACTGTACTGTTGTCTTGCCCATTTCAATCAGACAGCTATATCTCAGGAATGCTTCAGCCAATCATTACAAAATTTGGCTCACTGATGTAGGACTGTACCTCAGAGAGACCTTCCAAATTTCATGTCGATCGGTCAATTGGGAGCGCTACGCCACTGTCTATATACATCTAAGACCCACCTAGGCTCATTGAGGTAAAATGAGTTACCAGATCAGGTAAGAAGGTGTCCAGCGATCTCTCCAGTTTTACCAACAGCAGCGGGTGGCTCAGTGGGCTAAACTTGTATGCTTGTAATCAGAGGGTCGCAGGTTCGAACCCAGCTTAGGTGGGTCCTCGAGCTAGGCAGCCCGATGTGCACAGCATACCCTCCGTGAAGTGAGCTGGGGATAAGTGAAGGCGTTTTCCCCACGATGATCAATGAAGCTTATATTATTGTTAATTTAGACGTGCTCAGGCACTACTCCAGAGGGTTGAACAATAATTATTTTTCTTCCCTAAAACTGAATGCCCAGCCTAAACCGTAAGTCCTAGACTGACCAAATTTGGCAACAAGATTCCTATTCCTACCCACTACTCAGTCCCACTGACCCGTCCCAGTCAGTCAGATGGGGGCGCTACAGCACCCCGATTTGCATTTCTGCCTATATCTCCAGACCTGTCAAGCCTACCGTTGAAATTTATTGCCAGTCCAATTCACTATGTCATGATGAATCCAACTGCATATAGAACTTGGTTCTCCCTCTTTGCCTTCTTGCGTGATTTATAGTTGCCTTAAAACAGGTTATTTTGTTAACCTCCTAGGATTTTCGCCCAACATACATAAATCTGGTGTCATTCAAATCAGGAGACAGTCTTTTTAAAGATTTTGAGAAAAAACTTAAACTTTCGGTAAGATACATCCACAAGCCACACCCTGACTCTACTGGTGTCTCGCCCATTTCAATCAGACAGCTAAATCTCAGGCATGCTTCAGTCAATCATGACCAATTTTCTCTCACCAATGTAAGGCTGTACTACAGAGAGACCCTGTAAATTTCTTGTTGATCGATCAAATGGGAGCGCTATGGCCACTGTCTCTATATATCTAAGACCAACCAAGGCTAATTCAGCTAAAATGTGTCACCAGATCAGGTAGGTAGGTGTCCAGTGATCTCTCCCGTTTTACCAACAGCAGCGGGTGGCTCAGTGTGCTAATCCTGTGTGCCTGTAATCAGACGGTCGCCGGTTCGAACCCAGCTTAGGTTGAGATTTCAGCTAGGTATTCTGATGTGCACAGTGTACTCTATGATGTTGACTGGCCTGTTACTCCTGCATGAAAGCATCTCCATCGTAATGTCTGCCTACTACTGAGACCGTCCTGTTCTGTCCTACATCTCCTACCATGTTATTCTGTCTGATTTTCTACTACCCTGGCCGCCGGTTCTCTGCCTGTCCTACCAGTCCGATCATCCTTTGCTTTGGACCCTTTCGTAACTGCTTGCAGTTTCTAGTTAAGGGTCCAAAGCACGTAGTGCTATGGAACCTTATTGTTTTTGTTAGGATTATTAAGGGTCCAAAGCACGTAGTGCTATGGAACCTTATTGTTTTTGTTAGGATTATTATTTTTATTTTTATTTTTTTTTTTATTATTTTTCTTCCCTAAAACTGAATGCCCAGCCTAAACCGTAAGTCCTAGGCCGACCAAATTTGGTAGGATGATTGGTATTCCTACCCACTACTCAGGTTGTCCGACCCGTCCGACTCAGCCAGAGGGGGGCGCCGTAGCGCCCCCCAACAAGTTTCGGTCGATATCTCCTGTCCTGTTTGTCCTACAACCGAAATTCTTTTTTCTGCTGATACAGACAGCCATGCCCTACCAAAAAGTCAATGGGACCATGAAGCTCCGCCTACTTAGATTTTTTGCTAATTTGCATATTTTGCAAATCAGACTTTTTTCTTACAGTCCTAGCTTGTCCTACCAAATCAGATAAATGAGGTGTCAAACGAATCAGAACTCTGAGCTGATCAAGAATCATCCACAAATTTCAGACATTTCTATGTCCTACGGCCATTAGCCTAGCCCAAACAGTATCTAAATTTGGCACATTGTGGTCTGACTACTATAACTTGGCCGTGCCTTGGCCTACCTTGACCAAATTTGAAATCCTACCTCCCTACACCATTTTGGGGGCACGGTGCAAGGCGGGCCGCATTTCGTCCATAGGGGGCGCTACAACTAAAAACTGCCAATATCTTCTGACTGCCTCGGCCAATCCAACTGAAATTTGGAAGGTATGTACTAGGACGCAGCCTGAGGTCAGTCACATACAATGGCAGTCATGAGTCCTGAAACAGTGGCCGCCATCGGCCAATCAAAATCAAGCAGCAATTTGACTGGCTTAATGATGACCAAGCTAAATCAAATTTAGCTGGTACATTTGTCCTCTGACCCTCAGCCTACCCTGTAAACAGTGGCTATGGCCACTGTTTTTATATTACTAAGACCAACCTAGGCCAATTCAGCTCAAATGAGTTACCAGATCAGGTAGGAAGGTGTCTACCGATCTCACCTGCTTTAACCACAGCAACGGGTGGCTCAGTGGGCTAAACTTGTATGCTTGTAATCAGAGGGTCGCAGGTTCGAACCCAGCTTAGGTGGGTACTCGAGCTAAGCAGCCCGATGTGCACAGCATACTCTCCGTGAAGTGAGCTGGGGAGACGTGAAGGCGTTTTCCCCGCGATGATCAATGAAGCTTATATTATTGTTAAGTTAGACATGCTCAGGCACTACATCAGAGGGTTGAACAATAATTATTTTTCTTCCCTAAAACTGAATGCCCAGCCTAAACCGTAAGTCCTAGACTAACCAAATTTGGCAACAAGATTCCTATTCCTACCCACTACTCAGTCCCACTGACCCGTCCCAGTCAGTCAGATGGGGGCGCTACAGCACCCCGATTTGCATTTCTGCCTATATCTACAGACCTGTCAAGCCAACAGTTGAAATTTATTGCCAGTCCAATTCACTATGTCATGACGAATTTCAACTGCATATAGAACTTGGTTCTCCATCTTTGCCTTTTTGCATGATTTATAGTTGTTTGAAAACAGGTAATTTTGTTAACCTCCTCCGATTGTCGCCCAACATACATAAATCTGTTGTCATTCAAACCAGGAGACAGTCCTTTTAAAGATTTAGAGAAAAAACTTAAACTTTCGGTAAGATACAGCCACCAGCCACACCCTGACTGTACTGTTGTCTTGCCCATTTCAATCAGACAGCTATATCTCAGGAATGCTTCAGCCAATCATTACAAAATTTGGCTCACTGATGTAGGACTGTACCTCAGAGAGACCTTCCAAATTTCATGTCGATCGGTCAATTGGGAGCGCTACGCCACTGTCTATATACATCTAAGACCCACCTAGGCTCATTGAGGTAAAATGAGTTACCAGATCAGGTAAGAAGGTGTCCAGCGATCTCTCCAGTTTTACCAACAGCAGCGGGTGGCTCAGTGGGCTAAACTTGTATGCTTGTAATCAGAGGGTCGCAGGTTCGAACCCAGCTTAGGTGGGTCCTCGAGCTAGGCAGCCCGATGTGCACAGCATACCCTCCGTGAAGTGAGCTGGGGATAAGTGAAGGCGTTTTCCCCACGATGATCAATGAAGCTTATATTATTGTTAATTTAGACGTGCTCAGGCACTACTCCAGAGGGTTGAACAATAATTATTTTTCTTCCCTAAAACTGAATGCCCAGCCTAAACCGTAAGTCCTAGACTGACCAAATTTGGCAACAAGATTCCTATTCCTACCCACTACTCAGTCCCACTGACCCGTCCCAGTCAGTCAGATGGGGGCGCTACAGCACCCCGATTTGCATTTCTGCCTATATCTCCAGACCTGTCAAGCCTACCGTTGAAATTTATTGCCAGTCCAATTCACTATGTCATGATGAATCCAACTGCATATAGAACTTGGTTCTCCCTCTTTGCCTTCTTGCGTGATTTATAGTTGCCTTAAAACAGGTTATTTTGTTAACCTCCTAGGATTTTCGCCCAACATACATAAATCTGGTGTCATTCAAATCAGGAGACAGTCTTTTTAAAGATTTTGAGAAAAAACTTAAACTTTCGGTAAGATACATCCACAAGCCACACCCTGACTCTACTGGTGTCTCGCCCATTTCAATCAGACAGCTAAATCTCAGGCATGCTTCAGTCAATCATGACCAATTTTCTCTCACCAATGTAAGGCTGTACTACAGAGAGACCCTGTAAATTTCTTGTTGATCGATCAAATGGGAGCGCTATGGCCACTGTCTCTATATATCTAAGACCAACCAAGGCTAATTCAGCTAAAATGTGTCACCAGATCAGGTAGGTAGGTGTCCAGTGATCTCTCCCGTTTTACCAACAGCAGCGGGTGGCTCAGTGTGCTAATCCTGTGTGCCTGTAATCAGACGGTCGCCGGTTCGAACCCAGCTTAGGTTGAGATTTCAGCTAGGTATTCTGATGTGCACAGTGTACTCTATGATGTTGACTGGCCTGTTACTCCTGCATGAAAGCATCTCCATCGTAATGTCTGCCTACTACTGAGACCGTCCTGTTCTGTCCTACATCTCCTACCATGTTATTCTGTCTGATTTTCTACTACCCTGGCCGCCGGTTCTCTGCCTGTCCTACCAGTCCGATCATCCTTTGCTTTGGACCCTTTCGTAACTGCTTGCAGTTTCTAGTTTTTATTATTTTTCTTCCCTAAAACTGAATGCCCTGCCTAAATTGTAAGTCCTAGGCTGACCAAATTTGGTACGATGATTGGAATTCCTACCCACTACTCAGGTTGTCCGACCCGTCCGACTCAGCCAGAGGGGGGCGCCGTAGCGCCCCCCAACACGTTTCGGTCGATAACTCCTGTCCTGTTTGTCCTACAATCGAAATTCTTTTTTCTGCTGATTCAGACGGCCATGCCATACCAAAAAGTCAATGGGACCATGAAGCTCCGCCTACTTAGATTTTTTGCTAATTTGCATATTTTGCAAATACTACTTATCTCTTCAAGTCATAGCTTGTCCTACCAAATCAGACAAATGAGGTGTCAAATTAATCAGAACTCTGAGCTCATCAAGAATTTCTAAAAAAATTTAGACATTTATGTATTTTATGGCCATTAGCCACGCCCAAAGAATTCCCAAATTTGGCCCATTTTGGTCTAACAGCTATAACTTGGCCTTGCCTTGGCCTACCTCTACCAAATTTGAAATTCTACCTCCGGACATCATTCTGGGGACACGGTCCAAGGGGGGCCGCATTTCATCCATAGGGGGCGCTACAACTAAAAACTGCCAATATCTCCTGACTGCCTCGTCCAATCCAACTGAAATTTGGCAGGTATGTACTAGGACGCAGCCTGAGGTCAGTCATGTACAATGGCAGTCATTAGTCCTTAAAGAGTGACCGCCATCGGCCAATCAAAATCAAGCAGCTATTTGACAGGCTTAACGATGAGCAATCTAAATCAAATTTTGGTGGTATATTTGTCCTCTGACCCTCAGCCCTCCCTGTAAAGGACACCTCACTAGGCCAGATGGGGGCGCGATAGCGCCCCCCTCAACATTTCTGCCTATTTCTCCAGAACTGCCAAGCCTACAGTTGAAATTTATTGCCATTCCAATTCACTATGTCCTGACGAATCCAAATGCATATAGAACTTGCTTCTCCATCTTTGCGTTCTTGCATGATTTATAGTTGTTTGAAAACAGGTTATTTTGTAAGCCTCCTAGGATTTCTGCCCACCCTACATAAATCTGTTGTCATTCTAATCAGGAGACAGTCCTTTTAAAGATGTATGGAAAAAACATAAACTTTCGGTAAGGTACGGCCACCAGGCACACCCTGACTGTACTGCTGCCTTTCCCATTTCAATCAGACAGCTATATCTTAGGGATGCTTCAGCCAATCATTACCATATTTCTCTCATTCGTGTAGGGCTGTACCGCAGAGATACCCTCCAAATTTCGTGTCGATCGGTCAAATGGGTGTGCTACTTCCACTGTCTATATGTGTCTAAGACTCACCTATTCTCATTGAGCTAAAATGAGTTACCAGATCAGGTTAGGAAGGTGTCTACCGATCTCACCTGTTTTAACAACAGCAATGGGTGGCTCAGTGGGCTAAACTTGTATGCTTGTAATCAGAGGGTCGCAGGTTCGAACCCAGCTTTGGTAGGTACTCGAGCTGGGCAGCCCGATGTGCACAGCATATCCTCCGCGAAGTGAGCTGGGGAGACGTAAAGGCATTTTCCCCACGAGGATCAACGAAGCTTCTATTATTGTTAATTCAGACGTGCTCAGGCACTACTCCAGAGGGTTGAACAATAATTATTTTTCTTCCCTAAAACTGAATGCCCAGCCTAAACCGTAAGTCCTAGACTGACCAAATTTGGCAACAAGAATCCTATTCCTACCCACTACTCAGGCCCACTGACCCGTCCCAGTCAGGCAGATGGGGGCGCTACAGCACCTCGATTTGCATTTCTGCCTATATCTGCAGACCTGTCAAGCCTACAGTTGAAATTTATTGCCAGTCCAATTCACTATGTCATGACAAATCCAACTGCATATAGAACTTGGTTCTCCATCTTTGCCTTTTTGCATGATTTATAGTTGTTTTGAAAACAGGTTATTTTGTTAACCTCCTAGGATTTTCGCCCAACATACATACATCTGGTGTCATTTAAACCAGGAGACAGTCCTTTTAAAGATTTAGAGAAAAAACTTAAACTTTCGGTAAGATACAGCCACCAGCCACACCCTGACTGTACTGTTGTCTTGCCCATTTCAATCAGACAGCTATATCTCAGGGATGCTTTCGCCAATCATTACAAAATTTGGCTCACTGATGTAGGACTGTACCCCAGAGAGACCCTCCAAATTTCGTGTCGATCGGTCAATTAGGAGCGCTACGCCACTGTCAATATACATCTAAGACCCTCCTAGGCTCATTGAGGTAAAATGAGTTACCAGATCAGGTAAGAAGTTGTCTACCGATCTCACCTGTTTTAACAACAGCAACGGGTGGCTCAGTGGGCTAAACTTGTATGCTTGTAATCAGAGGGTTGCAGGTTCGAACCCAGCTTTGGTGGGTACTCGAGCTAGGCAGCCCGATGTGCACAGCATACCCTCCGTGAAGTGAGCTGGGGAGACCTAAAGGCGTTTTCCCCCACGAGGATCAATGAAGCTTATATTATTGTTAATTTAGACGTGCTCAGGCACTACTCCAGAGGGTTGAACAATAATTATTTTTCTTCCCTAAAACTGAATGCCCAGCCTAAACCGTAAGTCATAGACTGACCAAATTTGGCAACAAGATTCCTATTACTACCCACTACTCAGTCCCACTGACCCGTCCCAGTCAGTCAGATGGGGGCGCTACAGCACCCCGATTTGCATTTCTGCCTATATCTCCAGACCTGTCAAGCCTACAGTTGAAATTTATTGCCAGTCCAATTCACTATGTCCTGACGAATCAAACTGCATATAGATCTTGGTTCTACATCTTTGCCTTCTTGCATGATTTACAGATGTTTTGAAAACAGGTTTTTTGTTAATCTCCTAGGATTTTCGACTAACATCCATAAATCTGGTGTCATTCAAATCAGGAGACAGTCCTTTTAAAGATTTACAGAAAAATCTTAAACTTTCGGTAAGATACAGCCACCAGCCACACCCTGACTGTACTGATGTCTTGCCCATTTCAATCAGCCAGCTATATCTCAGGGATGCTTCAGCCAATCATTACAAAATTTGGCTCACTGATGTAGGACTGAACCACAGAGAGACCCTCCAAACTTCGTGTCAATCGGTCAATCAGGAGCGCTACGCCACTGTCTATATACATCTAAGACCCACCTAGGCTCATTGAGGTACAATGAGTTTCCAGATCAGGTAGGAAGGTGTCCAGCGATCTCTCCAGTTTTACCAACAGCAGCGGGTGGCTCAGTGGGCTAAACTTGTATGCTTGTAATCAGAGGGTCGCAGGTTCGAACCCAGCTTAGGTGGGTACTCGAGCTAGGCAGCCCGATGTGCACAGCGTACCCTCCGTGAAGTGAAAATGAGTTACCAGATCAGGTAGGAAGGTGTCTACCGATCTCCCACGTCTTGCCCATGGCAGCGGGTGGCTCAGTGGGCTAAGCCTGAGTTCCTGTAGTCAGACGGTCGCCAGTTTGAACCCAGCTTTGGTGGGTACTTGCACTGGGCATTAGAAAAGTTGTCTACCCTTCGTGCACAGTGTACTCTCTGCAAAGCGAGTTCAGAGAGACGTAAAGGCATTTTCCCCATGAGGATCAGTGAAGTACCTTTATTATTTTTCTTCCCAAGAACTGAATGCCTAGCCTAAACCGTAAGTCTTAGGCAGACCATATTTGGCACAAAGATGCCTATTCCTACCCACTACTCAGATTGTCCTACCCGTCCGACTCAGCCAGAGTCACTTTCTGGTTGATATCCCCTGTCCTGTTTGTCCTACAATCGAAATTCTTTTGTCTGCTGATACAGCCATGCCCTACCAGACAGCTTTATCTCAGGCATGCTTCAGCCAATCATTACCAAATTTCTCTCACTAATGTAGCACTGTACCGCAGACAGACCCTGCAAATTTCCTGTTGATCGTTCAAATGGGGGCGCTATGGCCACTGTCTATATATGTCTAAGACCTGCCTTGGCTAATTCAGCTGAAATGTCCTTATTTCTCATAAAACCTTCAAAGAATTATCTTTCTCTTCATCTGCCTCCAAGTTTTTAATTGACTGTTATTAACCTGCGATTTCACTATTAGAAAGACTTCAATGATGCTTTAGCTTGTGTGGACTAGAACAATTTCAATGTTTCAATAAATTGGCCAGCAGGTGGAGTCAGTGCTCCATCAACCAGTGCCATTCAGTACTTTCAGGCCTTCTCATGTCTAAATGAACAGCCTAGAAAAAAAACAAAGTATGATATTATTACTGTTGCATGCAGCAGTTTCCCAGCTTGGCACTGTTGTTAAGAATATGCAACACAGCCTATGTTCACACAGCCAGTACAACCAAACTTTAACTTGTAAGTAAACTTTCCATATCAGGTATGAAGGCGCCTATTTCTACCAACTACTCAGACCATCAGACCCAAACCAAACATTCAGTTAGGCTCAGGTACTCCACCACACAATCTCCATCCTCATTCCTACCTACTACTCAGACTATCACACCCAAACCAGACATTCAGTCAGGCTCAGATACTGCACCACACAGTTCTACATTATTTCCTACTACCTTCTACTGACCTGTTAGACCAAGACTCAACAATCTCCATTCTGTTTTCTACCTACTACTCAGAGCATCAGACCAAAACCAGACATTCCGTTGGACTGCATGACACCACAGATGTCTACATATGGTCCTATATCTCCTGACTAGATACGCCTAGACTTATCAATCTCCATTCTTTCCCAGAAGTGCTTAGTATTGTTTGACTTTTCCATACATTGGCGAGTGGCTCAGATGTGTAGTCAGCAATCCATTTTTTGTGCTTTCAAAAATGCCATTCTATAGTCATACACTTTCCTTTTGATTTTTTCTACTATAAATGTAGGTTTGTTTTTTAACATGATGCATCACAAGTGACTCAGATGCATGTGCTCTGTTCCATCTTTTCCATGAAGTCCTTCAAGATGTACAGAGTGCAATTAATCCTGGGATTTTGTTTGAATTATATAGTTTTGGCTATTGGTAGTCTTACAATACATCACCGTGTCCGCTAGCATTTTTAAACACAGGACTACTGCTGCATACTTGGGCTACTTTTGCTAATGGGACTAGTCACCCTGAAACGCCAGACTGCAAGCATATTGCAGGCTAGTATAAGTTGCAGCTACTTACTATCAAATGTCATTATAGTCCAGTGGGTCTTTTTCTTAATGTTGATCACAGCATTGAAATATTTGTCATATGTGAATCATCTTACTATGTATGCATGTTGAAATGGAGGAACCAGACTGGATCTACCCTAGTTGAAAAGCATTCTCAGTTTCATAGGTGTACTCATCATGCTTAAGAATGACAACAATAATACTTATCATACTTATTCTTTATGAAAGGCAAACCACATAACACATAATAAACATCAGAAAATTTCAAGAGACTACATCGGTCTTACAAATTCATGCTTGTGCTATTGTTTGTGGGGTCTCCTGCGGTACGTCATAGTCACAACAGTGGATGCAGCACAGCTGACATAATATTCCATAACAGTCTACAAATAAAGTGCAATTGTGCCATTCTGCAAGATGGTGACATATATACAAGTGACCTTACTACACGTTAGTGCAAGTAAACACAGGAATTCTGCAATATGTCCAAAAGTAGAAACATCTTAGGAGACATGACTAATGCTTTGGTATTGCAGAGTAAAAGTGAAAAGAAATAAATGAATACACAATGAAACCGAGATATACAATAGTTAGAACATTGACATATGAAACATTGATAGATAAAAAATTGTATTTAAAAAATGACATACAATACACATTGAAATTGTAATATTGTCTCGCAATATTTCATAGTCTCAAAGCGCTTTACGGCATCCCTGCCCAAAGCCCACAGTGAGCAAGTCAGAGGCAACAATGGCAAGGAAAAACTCCCTAGAAGGAAGAAACCTTAGGAGGAGCCAGACTCAGAGGGGGAGCCCATCCTCCTGGGGCCGGCAGGGAAAGTCAGTCATAATTCACATTTTCCCAGTCTTCGCATTTGAGATGCAAGCAGAGGGGAGGCAGTTGATGGTAGGCAAGTGCTGGAGCTGTGCCAGATGGTGGGGCAAACAGTAGTACGGCAGCAGGGCAGAGGGGTAAGACATCACAGGCAGAAGGGCAGAAGAATAGAACCACAAGAAATAAAACTGGCACACCATAACAAGAAACATATAGGAGCATGACACATTATAACCAAGGTAGCCTGGGTGTCATTCTATAGTGTTTGGAGATTATGTGTGGCAGGGTTCACTACGGGTATCAGTGCTCAATTGAGGAGGCTTGTGCGCACTGCACACTAGGCCTGAGTCCTCCACACACGGCTTGGCTTATTGGCAGAAAGGGCGAAGGGATACTTGATGCAGTGGCCATGGGGTCAGTGACATCGACAGCAGGCACTGGAAAAAACAGGAAACATGCATGTCAGTGAACAAGAGACTGACAGTTGCAAAGTCAAACTACCTCAGAGAAAAAGTAGCCTTGGAAAGAGGAAAACTCACTAGGGCAAGCAATCTTCTGGTCAAGTAGCAAGTAGTGCGATGTGTTATGGGAACTTCATGTAGTGGGCATGGAGTCAGCAACATCAGTAACACGTGAAGTGAAACTGGCTCAGAAAGAACAGTGGATAATGCAGTAGCCTATAGGCTGCATAGACAGACGATTGGCAGCAGGCAAAGATGGTGATATGCAAGCGACATTTATACAAAGGTCCCTTGGGTTGATATTCATGGTGGTAGATGATTTTGCAATGGTGACCTGAGGAGATTCAAACAAAAAGTCAGGTTAAAAATCTGGAATGCCAGGACATACCAGATGATTTTGACAATGTTCAGCTGGGTAATGTGTCAGGTTTTGTACCATGAACTGTGGTGGAATATCTAAGACAATGACGGTAAGGGAGACACTGTGAATCATGCACCTTTGCTATGCCCACTCGGTTATGCACAGCCACTGCGTCTAGATGAATATTGTTGGCGACAAACTGCCCAGCTTTTCCAGTTTCTTCCTCGCACTTCCATATGTATGACTGCATTCCATGTTACTTGCTTGTAGCTTTATCATCAACTGCAGTAGAACAGAACCACACACAAAATGAAGTCCAGCCTAGAGACTGCATCACATACTTTACGACAATACAGGAAAAGCAGAGCTAAATCCAATGTTTCCTTCCATTAGTCTGAAACTTTTCTGTAAGACACTACACAGACAGATGACTATAAGGGCTTACCGTGGCCTACAGATGTCTGTGGTCATTTGCCCTTGAGGGCTCCAGACAAGGTTTGCCAAGGGGTGAAAGGAATCTTCAGGTGGTGGCCATGGAGTGAGTGATGTAAACAGCAGGCACTGTAAAGAGAGAAAAAACAGAAATTTGCATGTCAGTTAGGCAAATATTAACAGTGGCCAAGTAAAAGTGCCTCAAAGAGGAAGAAACCTTCGGAAGAGGCAAACTCACATATCCAGCCCAGCATACTCTGGCCAGGTTGCAGGCAGTATGATGCATTACTGTCCCAATCTGATGCCATAACAAGTGCAGAAGGTGATCTGGCTTAAGGTGGGGAGCATACACAGACGGCTGGTGGCAGGCAGATGTGGACATAGGTAGGGAACATGCATGCAAACGTGCACACAAGGTCCCTTAGCTTGATCCTCAGAGTGCCACATGATGATTGTACATTGGTAGTCTTGGGAAATTAGTAGGAAGAGAGACTACAAATAAACAAAAATGGTTTGAACAAAAATGTTTGCCGCTGGGGCTGAGTCGGGGGGGCGAGGAATGCTGCATTCCATTTATGTTGGAGGTCGGAACTGGAAATGTCAGGCTGCTTTACACATAAAACTTTGTAGTGACCACAGATAAGTTGAGAAGTGACAGAGTCCACAGATCAGTTGTGCATGTTGTCACTTCCAGAAACACAGAAACAGTGTCCTGACAGCAAATGGAACGCACTACAACAGGGGTGTCAAACTCTAGTCCTGGAGGACCGGAGCTCTGTCTAGCTCAGTTGTTTCCTTTCCACCACAAAAGATTCAGTTCAAGAGTGACGTGTTAATTAGCACAAGGAGTTGAATCAGGTGTGTTAAATGAGAGGAAACTCAAAAATGTGCAGGGCTTCGGCCCTCCAGGACTGGAGTTTGACACCCCTGCACTAGAAGATTAACACAAATGACAATGTCCCCCCCGACCCAGCCCCCTAACCTCACCCCTGTGCCAGCCACCACAAGCTTAGGCCCAGCCCCAGTAGACCCCTCTCCAGAAAACTCAGTCCATCACAAATTTTATTATCAGTTTGCATACAATTTTACAGACAATGTAGGACAACACATTCGTGGTGGCTAAAATATGTCGGCATTACAGAAACACAGATACCGTTTTTGACAATGTCCTTTGCATACACATGATCAATCAAAGTGCCATTCCCAGTGGTCGCGTCTTTCACAAGTTGAGCATACCCATGTTCCTCCATAAAAGTGGCGATCGTACTTCCCGTGAAAAGATTCTCATTAAAATCTTCCATGATGATTTTCCCTCCTTCCATGCTGTCCATGAGAGCGATCAACTGCATCAGATTCTTCTGAAAGATTGACACAGTATAAGAGGGAGGTCTGTATAGTACAGAGACTGTTGTTTTCAGTAGGCCCACATTGAACTGGAGACACTCAATGTTGACACACTGCAAATCAACAACGCTACAGTTGGTATGTTCTTTATAATACACGCCCACACCACCATGCTGTTGGTTCTTCATTTCGGCAAAGATTGAATCGTCACCATCATATGCGAGATGTCTCCGTTTCCCATAGAATGAAAATCCACTCAGGTGTACCTCTTCTGTGTCTTCCTCTGAATTTAACCACGTCTCTGTCAAGCAGATGATATCGGCTTCCATATACCTTCCGTCTTGCTTTACGTCATCCAGGTGACATGCGAGTCCTTGAACATTGTGGAGGAGAATTCTGCATAATGATGGCACTTCTGTGACAGGTTCAATAAAAGCAGGCATGCTTTGCATTGCACTCTCAATGTCCTGTTTTGCGTATATAACACTTTCCTTGAAGTCTTCTATTATGAGGCCTTCCAGAGAAGTGACACGGCTTAACGCTACGTATGCCTGTCCAGCTGCAAATATCTTCTTCAGCGATACAACAGCCTTATCCACAGTCAGACCTTGTACTTTGTGTACTGTGCAAGCCCATGCTAATCTCAATGGAAACTGACGTCGTGCTGCACCGCTGTTACCCACTCTCTCCTCCTCTGGTTTGATTCGTGTCGCTCTGTCCAACCCTTCGATTAAGCACGGCTTCTTTGCTCTGAGTGACTTACCAGCTGCTTCATTGTCAAACGTGACGTATATTTCGAATGGGAAATCATCCTCAGTACCAAAGCACACCTCATTTACCGTACCAAATGCACCATTTACCAGGCCGTCTGAAACGTCGATGTTTTTCAGCAGCATTACCCGTGCGTTAACACCTACGTGAAGCGTTTCTGACAGACACGTCTTGTAAACTTGTGCGTGATGTCCAGCTTTCCTTTGCAGTCGGCCAGTTGCAGCGACCCTTTCAAAGTCCTGAGCGTGAATGATGACCGGGTCTGAGCATACCTTCTGCAGCATGCGATGGTTATGCAGATCGGCTTCATAATTAGTCGCATAGATATGAAGGGCAGTACTGTCTTGTCCTTGGTCTGTCACACGTCGTTTCAGCATAGCAATGTCTTCCTCTAGCATTGCATCACCCCTTTTGCGTTTCCTTAGCCGATTCAGCAACTGTGCAAAATCCAAATCTTTCTGTCTCATGATGTCCGTCAGCTCCACTGAAGCAAAATGATTCTGCCATAGATTGACACCTTTAGTCTCAGTATACAAAGGTTTCCCTTTCACGGGACAAAGCTGGTAGAAATCTCCAACGGCAACTATTGAGACGTTACCAAAAGCAGAATAATCTCCAGTTTGCTTGATTTGTCTCAATCTGCCATGAATATATGAAAGCAGTTTGTGATCGACCATTGAAATCTCATCTATAATCAATATCTGCAGGTTTCCCAGTTCAGCTCTCAATGAATTTATCTTCTCATCTCCAAGTGGTTGATAAGGCAACTTCACATCCGTTGCAATGTGGAAACAGGCGTGTATCGTCGCAGCACTGATGTTGTATGCACTAACCCCAGTCGGAGCAGTCAGCAACACGTGCCTCTCATCCGGGTTATATGACAACTTTGACAAGATACGAGATGCCTCATAATGTACTGCTTTGATCAAGACGGACTTCCCCACACCTCCAGGTCCAGATATAAATACATGAAATGCTTCTGGATTTTCACCACGTGTCTTCTGTAAACACCAGCTTCTTATTTTGTAAAAGATCTCAGACTGCTTCTTGTTCAGTGAGCGAAGCAAAGCCAGCGCTTCCTGCCTTGACATACCACAAGGATTGTCCTGGAACATATGGCGACCTGGTCTCGGTAACAAATCTGGTATCTCATCACGGTCTTCGCTCATTTCTGGCGTTACACTGGATTTGTTGGCAAGGCACTCCAACCGTTCACATTCAGTCTCTGGACAGATCAGTGCCCATGCATCTTCCATTACACCATGCAACTGTAGATCTTCCTCAGCTTTGTCTATCACATCCGCTTCCTTTTCAAAACTTGCCATATTTGAGTCGACGACCCGTTTCACCGAATGTAATTCATCACCGAAAAACTTCACAAAGCCAGTCTTGTAGAAGTCCTGGTAACTGCCAAAAGGAGGTGGTTTTAGTTGGCCATCAAAATAATGTGGTAGGAACAGCTGCAAAATGCTTTGATGGTATTTCTCTGGGTCCTTTGTGGGCGAAAACCGAGCATACCGAACAACAGCTGCATCTGTGCGTGTCCTTTTCTTCATGAATCCTAATTTCCTGTCCAACTCTATACTGCCAGCAGACGAGCTCTCAGATTTTGATAAAATTCTGTATTCAGAAGCAAATCTCGCCAGGCACATTTCTGAAAAGTCTTCAGTTTTTGGTCTGCCTTTATATCTGTCAGTGATACTGTTCATCCAAATGTTCTGCTCATCCTCCTCCTCACACTCTGCTTTCTTCCGTATGACATGTAGTGGAAGACTCATTCTCACCACATGCTCTCCAGTTGGGATGAACTGCACCTTGCGTGATCCCTCTTTCAACCTCATGTTAGTCAGACGATACACACTTTCCTGAGCTGAAACTTCACGATTATGCAGAAACACACTGCCCAGTTGTCGAAGAGCTTCTTTCGCATCAAGGTTGCCTTGCTGGGAGGCCTCTTTCTGAGCATTTGCCAGGAGCAGTCCCATCTCTCTCTCAGCTTTGGAAATGTAGGAGATGATGTATACAATACATGAATATGCGTCAACCACAAACTGAATGTCCATGTTTGCATTCCAACAGCGTAAAAGGTCTCTGTTATATTGGTTCACCCAGACTTCACATGGTGTTCTCTTCAGAACGATGCTAGTGTTCTTTGTTAGTATCGAGTAAGCGGCTTCAAATACTTCCTGATTTAGATGAATTGCATCAAACAAAGAATCAACAGAGTCATACTTGGCCTCAGTGTTCAGCAGAGCGTGCTTCACTTTCTTCATGATGGCCGCTGCTACTTCTTTTTTGAGGTGCTTTCCATCTGTCTCAGCATTTCCAAGTTTGTGTGATGACAGAAATGTCCTGTTACTTGGTGGACGTGGGAAATTAAATCTACAAGTTGTCCCTTTTTTCTTGCATGTTTTTGAGTGTCTCATACTATGTTGCTGTACACTACATATGATTTCATGCATTTCATCGTCATCCTCGGGCATTTCACATGTCACATACCGATCGATGAAAACTGCTACTTCGTCGTCCTCATCTTTACCAACCTTTGGTGCATCTTCCACCCAGAACAAACAGTGAGTGTGAGGTGATCCCCGTTGCTGAAATTCTACTCTGTAGAAGTAGTCAACTATTTTGCCGATGGGTTGCGCTTCTGACATGACGACATCTTTCAGGAAGCAGTGAAATCGATGGTCAAACATTCTAGCGGCCGTCACAGGATTATTCTTCAACAAGGCACATCTTTCTGACCACTCCAGCTCGGTACTTTGTGCATCAATACCGTCTTGTTTGAAGATTGCCGTCATCAGTTCCGTCCAGCGTAAATCGGCAGAGGAAAAGGAGCAAAACCATGTGGGAATACCAAGCTGTCTTACCATCGCAAACAAATCTTTCTGAACACTTTGCCAAAAAACAGGGGTGCCTCTGATGGGTCTCAGAAATTTGTAGCCTTCATCAAAATTCAACATCCTTTGTAGAGACTCCGCGTTTGTCAAAGTTTCTGACGTGATGGTGCTTTTGTCCCAGACATCATACCCTTTTCTCAGAGCAATGGACACATTTGACACAACTTGCTGAAGCTCAGACAAATACTGCCCATAAAAAATATAGTCCAAGTTTTTTGCAAAACGTCCATCTGCATTAAGGATCCTTGTATTTAAATATCTTGACAATGTCAGTTTCTCATTCCTCCTCTCGTGAAAAGTGCCTGTGCCTTTTGGGAAAAGGACTGGAAAACATTTAGCCTCATTAGTCTCATCAGTCAAAAGCCTCACTGGATTGTTTCCTTCTGCGGGTGCCATAGCCATTATTCCGTCAAAGTGCTGATCCAGGATCTCTTGTGCTATGTCAACAGGTTGAAGGCACGTGTCCATATACATGCCATGTTGTTGTCTATCATGCAGAGTTTCATCCATGTCCTCATCTTCCATGTTATTTTCAGCAGGCTCTTCATCATCATGTATGTCACTTACATCAGCAGGGACGTCTTCAGTTCTCTGTAGTGGATTAATCCAATCATTGTTGAACTGTACATCACTGTAAAATTTGTTATGCTCTCTAAGATACATCAAGGCCTTCTTTATCTTTTCTGGGTGCACAAATTCATATTTGTAGTGTCCTTTGTAAGTTAGCTTCCTCTTCAGCTTCACGCGAATCATAAGGTCATCGTTGTTCACTCTCGGTAAAGCTTGGGCTACATTTGGAACGCTAGATGGGACGCAAGTCACAGGACCATGAACACCATTTTGTCCACCTTTTGGCAAAGACACAATCCTCATGAAAGGAATATGCATACCAATCAGATGCTGTTCTAGTGAATTTAAACATTGCAACTCAGTAGGGACTGGCTGTAAGGCTAGATTGTTTGCGACACTCTCAGCTGGAATTCTCACATCAAGAATCTTTCTGTGACACGTGTAGCAAATCCACGATGAACCTGCAGGGCCCCTCAGATCACTACAGTTTTCAGAACAGGCATCTACACATTTATGCAAGTATGTATCTGTGATACACTGCGATGCCACTAAAGCAACCACTTCTGATTTTCTCAAGTATTGATCTTTCCTGCATATGATAACTTGATGTTTAAACAGCATTCGATGACACACTGAACAAATGTACACAGGTCCTGTATTAATTTTCTCTCTAAACTGTTCAATCACATACCCAATATCCTTTCTTTTATCCTTCTCTTTCACCCGTTTTTCAATATTCCTGCTTTTTACTGCAGTAGCAAACTGGCTGTTTGTTTTGTATCTATCAATACTCGACTGCTTGAGACGTTCCCTGTATTCAATGTCTACGGCATATTTATTCACACCAGACTGCTTGACACGTTCCCTGTGTTCAACATCTGTGGCATATTTATCGACACTTGACTGTCTCACACATTGCCTATGATCAGCGTCTGTGGCATACTTACAGATGCTCGACTGCTTCACATGATCTCTGTACACTTCATTCTCATGGTAGCGCTTTGTGCTCCTCTCAAGTTGTTCCTCCTTGTACACCTTACTTACTTCATACCGTCTTTTCTGTCGTTCCAGTCTCCGACGACACGATGAAGGCACATCAGAAGTGGCAATCTGAGAGCAGGTCGCAGCACAACCATCAGCATCATGCCTTTTCACACAAGTTACAGCCTCATAATGTGACTCATTACAATGTTTCAGGTATATACCTGTCTGATCACTATCACAACCAAGACACGTGGAGTACTTTAACCATCTGTCATGAGAGTATGTGAAAATATGCACACCAAGCAGATTGGCGGCAGCTTGAATCTCTACCTCAGATGCCCAAGTACCAACGTACTTCATCCGTGATGCGGCGACATACTGAGTGACGGAAGAGTGACCTTCTCTCAGACAAGCGGCATACCTGGATTCATCTCTTAGTATGTGGGCAACAACAGCGCACCTGATTTTCCTGTGTTCTCTCTCGCTTCCAGTTATAGCAAAAGCCACAGACCTGAAAAAGCAGTTACCATCACCAGTGATAGGCATCGTTCTGCAAGGATCACCCATTGGAAACTCTGCAGTCACGTCTACATGACCATGCTCGACGTACACCACACCTAGTTTACAGGACAGGCGTCTTTGTTGCTGCGTTGTCAAAGGACTGAAGGAAAACTGCTCACTGTGCAGCTCACCGATAAAGACCACATCAGCTTCATTACCAGCATAGACATTATCCTCACACGCTTCATCATCTGTCACATTCAGCCTTACCGTACCATATCCAGTCTCTGGTGTGCTGGTCAACTGGTCGAGTCTGGTGACTGATGAGGAGTTACCTTCTGAATGCTGCTGCGGGATGCTTTCGGTGGATACACTCACAGCTGTAATCTCAAACTGCTCCCCCGTTGCATCTAAAGACAGGCCCAGGATAGCAATGTGGTTCAACAAAGAGTCTAGGCTAGAGTGGTAAGCCAGTATGCTTCTGCCCAATGCTTCGCTTGTGCCATCTTCCCGTCGGGAATGCGAGTCGATCACCACATACCATGACCCTTGCTTAATGAGAGCACAGGTATTCACTTTTATGGTAAAAAGACATGCTTCAAACCGTGAGAATACACTTCTTACCGCTTCATCAGCCGACATAAGAACATCACGCATATCTCCATACTCACTCACACCAAACAATCCAACAAACATGTCATTGTGGTACTTTATTTCAAATGTAACACCATTCAATGTGTACTCTGTCGGTAGATCTCTGACAAACAGATACCCAGAAGCATCTCGAATTCTCCCAGCGTCTCTGATGGTACTGTAGAGGTTGTCTCCGTTCAGCAGCACTTGATCAAGGTCTGTGACCGACCAGCTTAAGACATTCTTTATTTTACACATCAGTATAGCCATCAAACTATTAGCCACACACTGCTTGTTGCTGTTGATTCCAAATCGTCGGTCTCCTTGATGGAATGAGCCTCTAACTGTAGGTGCCTGAGGAAAATGAGATACACTGATAGTTACAGGGTTCACATGCTGCTGTTGATCCAGGGTAGTTTTCGGTTCAGAGTTTGATTGATATTGAGACAAGATAGACACCATTTTGCATGGCATAATGGGACAAGGCAGATTGGAAGGCATTATGGGACAAGGCAGATTGGAAGGCATTATGGGACAAGGCAGATTGGAAGGCATTCTGGATGCCAGTATGGATGGTCGGATGGATGGTCGGATGGATGGTCGTAAAGCAGCAGCCCTTCTTTTTTGAGGCGGCTGCAAAACCTCGTCATCAGTCAAAGCCTTCTCTTCATAAAGAGAAGGCATAAACAACTCGTCATCAATCCTACAAATGGCACCCAGGGTGGGAACCCGGTGGTCATGGCTTATCGGGAGAGTCACAGTCAGGATCTTTTTGGTATTCCAGTAGGGGGGAAAAGACGTAACCCCGTCATCAGTCGCAGCCATGACAGACACAGGCCGCGGCTGTGCGGCCTGGTCGGGTTGTTGGTCGTGGCTAGTCGGGAAAGTCACAGTCGGGATCTTTTTGCTATTCCGGTAGGGGGGAAAAGACATAACCCCGTCATCAGTCATAGCCACGACATGGAGGGCAGCAGCAGCGGGGTCAGGCTGTTGGTTGTGGCTCGTCAGATTAGTCACGGTCAGCTCCTTTTTGGGTTGGGGAATAGAAGTAACCCCGTCAACAGTCTCAGCCACAACATCGCCAGCAGTAGCTCGACGCCTATCCATTAGCCTCTTCTTCGCTGCTGCTGAACGGCGGGATGCCTTGGTGCGAGGCATCTACAGATGAACAGGGGAGAGAAAAAAAGAAAAATACAAGGCACACTTTCTTCCAACTTTACTTTGCAGTCATACTGTCAAATGCATATACATGGATGTGTTTTGTCAGGAGCGGTTCCAATGGTGGTCTTTTCAGACTGTACAGCAACATCGTTCTGCCCTGTTTACACTCCTTATCCTATAATACATCTGTCTCACATGACTTGATTTTTTAAGACAGAGACAGAAAACTCTACAACTTACCTGTTAAGTCACACTGCCAAACATCCATATTACACACATCGACAAGTTTTGCCTCAACACTAACTGACCTAAATGTTTGTCACATGTATGCCAATTTCTCCTGTCACTTAAATACAAATTTATTGAAAGACCTACAGATTCCTCATCCCATCGATACAAATACTAATGTTAAGCAGCCAAAGGGTATCATGGCCATTTCTCATATTGTGTGACAGCTTCTCTGTCACTACACATCCAATGTCTATGCAACACACAATGGCACAGTTGTTTCGTGTTAAGCAGTAAGATAATTACCATTAGAATACTACATTTCTACTGCTATAGCAAACCTATGCAGTTAAATAGTATGACATGAACAAGCAATGCAGGGTTCTCCAAGTGGACAAAGCATACCGCCTATCACTTTGTCTTCTCGAGTGTGTTAGTCCACCAGAAATCTGCAGAGAAAAAAAGACAACCAAGTTTCTTTGCGTCAACATTTCCCAACAGTCATCTTTGTTGAAAACATGTAAACTTGATATGCCTTTTAACGTCATTCAAGCTGATTGACCCAAGCTAAAACATAATTGGTGTTAAAGACATCGGCTTCAAAATATTCACCTTCGATGCGACAGCTCTTCAAAGTCTACAAAGACAACATGCATCAGTTAATGACTGACGTGCATTTATTGTACAAGCATTTCATTATTATACGCAGCAGTGTGATAAACTTCCAATAAACATACAGAAACATTTTCCACTGTAACAATCATAGCCGTGTGGTTGGTATGAACTTTATCAACTTGCATAACTAGTAATAAAAATAAAAAAAGGATAAATTAGGTTCTCACTTTAAGATCCAGCCACAGCGGTCAAATTGACAAAAGTGCAGTTAAACATGGCTGGGACATTATGCAGCCACACAGATTTGTTTCATGCTGGTTATGGTTGCACGATATTGCAGGGGAAAGAAAAAAAAAAAAACACACATTACAATATTTATTCTTTCTGCGATGTATATTGTGGCATTATGATAAAAAAAAAATTTTTAATTAGTTCAACAGCTCTTTTGGTATGATTAACCATTATAGAAAGATTTAACTGATTTTGCCCAAATATAATGGTAATAACCAAATCAGTACTAAAAGCGCGAGCATTAAACTAAGGAAGCTTATTGCATATAGCAGTTAACATAAGTGACAAATTAGATCAAACAGAACATATTAATGTCCAATTAAACCTTTTTTACAGCCACGGTGAACATAAGGGTCATTCCATGTCAAATAATCAGACTTTCGGACCTTGTCGTCACGGATTTCAACGACGCTTGGCATGGTGATTTGGTCAGATAATCAAGTCATGAAACTGAAATTGGGCATGTCTTGGATCAATATTGAGGGACACAAAGTTTTAACTTTGCTCTCTGTATTGTGCATGGCGGCCTTCTGCTCTGATGCGCACGCACAGACACATGTGCGGACATACACGAGCACATTCCCACCAGCGGACAGAGAGCACACATCGGAAAATATGTTGCATCAACCACCTGAAAAGCAGACAAACATATCTCATAAAATAAATGTTCTGGTGATTAGTTCAGTTGTTATATTGACTGCTGTCCATGAACACCATGAATCCTGACGGTGTCCCACCCCACAAAGCTAACAGCATTGTGAGGAATTGTGGTTTTGATACACATTTCAGATAAGTAATCATATCTCAGCAACAACTCAAAATCCAAATTTTCTTATGAGCTAACTGTAAGAAAAAAAATAACCACTTTTAAAATAGAAATTCAACACCAAAAAAAAACTAACATTTTAATCAGTTATTACATAGCAATTATTCATATGCAGATGGCATATAAATTTGTTCAATCTACACTCACCTAAAGGATTATTAGGAACACCATACTAATATGGTGTTTGACCCTTTCGTCTTCAGAACTGCCTTAATTCTATGTGACATTGATTCAACAAGGTGCTGAAAGCATTCTTTAGAAATGTTGGCCAATATTGATAGGATAGCATCTTGCAGTTGATGGAGGCACATCCAGGACACGAAGCTCCCGTTCCACCACATCCCAAAGATGCTCTATTGGGTTGAGATCTGGTGACTGTGGGGGCCATTTTAGTACAGTGAACTCATTGTCATGTTCAAGAAACCAATTTAAAATGATTCGAGCTTTGTGACATGGTGCATTATCCTGCTGGAGGTAGCCATCAGAGGATGGGTACGTGGTGGTCATAAAGGGATGGACATGGTCAGAAACAATGCTCAGGTAGGCCGTGGCATTTAAACGATGCCCAATTGGCACTAAGGGGCCTAAAGTGTGCCAAGAAAACATCCCCCACACCATTACACCACCACCACCAGCCTGCACAGTGGTAACAAGGCATGATGGAGCCATTTTCTCATTCTGTTTACGCCAAATTCTGACTCTACCATTTGACTGTCTCAACAGAAATTGAGACTCATCAGACCAGGCAACATTTTTCCAGTCTTCAACTGTCCAATTTTGGTGACCTCGTGCAAATTGTAGCCTCTTTTTCCTATTTGTAGTGGAGATGAGTGGTACCCGGTGGGGTCTTCTGCTGTTGTAGCCCATCCGCCTCAAGGTTGTGCGTGTTGTGGCTTCACAAATGCTTTGCTGCATACCTCGGTTGTAACGAGTGGTTATTTCAGTCAAAGTTTCTCTTCTATCAGCTTGAATCAGTCGGCCCATTCTCCTCTGACCTATAGCATCAACAAGGCATTTTCGCCCACAGGACTGCCGCATACTGGATGTTTTTCCCTTTGCACACCATTCTTTGTAAACCCTAGAAATGGTTGTGCGTGAAAATTCCAGTAACTGAGCAGATTGTGAAATACTCAGACCGGCCCGTCTGGCACCAACAACCATGCCACGCTCAAAATTGCTTAAATCACCTTTCTTTCCCATTCTGACATTCAGTTTGGAGTTCAGGAGATTGTCTTGACCAGGACCACACCCCTAAATGCATTGAAGCAACTGCCATGTGATTGGTTGATTAGATAATTGCATTAATGAGAAATTGAACAAGTGTTCCTAATAATCCTTTAGGTGAGTGTATATAGCTGGACAATAGCTTTAAAACAATATGAGTACCATTTCTGTGCAGCTTACATTAAGGTAAATATACGCAGTCATACTCCGCCGCCCGCCCCCACAAAAAAAGTTAAAACTGTTTGCTTAAATCTCCCTCCCTCTGATCCAAGACACGCTAAATTTCAGTTTCATGAGTTACTCATCTGACCAAATCAGCATTCATTACAATCCGTGATGAGGTGGTCCAAAACTTATGATTTGACATAGAATGACCAATAACAAACAATACACAACTTAAAAATACAAACTTAAAAATTATCACCAAATAATGACCATTGTTCCACACACTTAAATTAACTTTTACATATGTTCACTTTGGAAAACATACTGGCAAAACAAGCAACCAGTATGTATCACATAAACAATACAGACGTTTAGCATGCTAATTTCAGAAATTGTGCGCTTTCGGCATGCTGCAGGCGACAAAACTGTCCTTAGTTTCAAATGCCGAATGAGAAGTTAATGAAACTGCCATTTTCTGAAAACCAGTCTATTTCCATTCATGTCTATATGCAAGTCTTTATGCACTTCAATAAATACAGATATTTCAAAAGCAGGCTGACGTCGACACGTCTGCATTGAGTACTACTTTCTCTCTTAAAGTAAAAATACACCAGACAAAAAAAACTTGACTGTAAGATGCGTTTACTGTGGGTCACAAACCAACAACTTGTACCAAGAATGCGTATCTAACACATATTTCCCAACGGTAGTCGCTTATGCATCTCGGCAACTATCGCATTTATAAATCTACCACTGATAGGGTGACCACTCAATCCATGTCATGAGGGACACTACGAGCTATGACAGGATTTGCAAACTACCATTCTAACCATTTCAATTAAAAAGACCTGGATCTCAGTTAAGCACCGAGTTCTTGCTGTGTGTTGATTGGCCAGTCTCCTATAATCATGCATGTGTCACTAATGTTAAAGTGAAACAGCTGGATGAGTCTTTCAATCAAAGAAACCAACTAGTAAAAGTACAAGACAAACCAAACAATTTAGCCGAGTAGGGGGAGCCTTTCATTAAAGTAGTTATCCCTATCCATGTCAGGAGAGAAAGTAGGAGCCAATTCAGGTTTTAAAAACTACTTTAATATAATACGTCTAATGTAATTATAAATGTTAAAAACATAAAACTACGACATGCCACAGACACAGCGTTTAAAACACGTTCTGCGCTTAATTTTTATGCTTAATTTTGATCACTTGCACGTGATTTACTGCTGCCAAATCCTTATCGGCTGCATTACAAAATATATTACTTTAAAACATAGGCCTATATGAACGGGGATAATGTAAAGCGCATTCAGACAATTTAATATTCTGACAGTGCGCTATACAAACAAAATTGAACTGAATAAAAGTATATTTTACTGTAAGACCGTATATGTCAACATGCTTAGGAAAAACAAGACACCTAAAATGGCTGCCACAGCTCTTTGTGGAGCATTTAACACCAAGGAAACAAACGCTTACGTTAGTGCTCAAACACTATTGCCTAAGGCCGAACTAAAAATATTTTTTAAAAACCTTACCACAGAATAAACCACCTACAATTAAAAAACAGCAAAGCGTCAACAAACGAATAAAAACATACCATTACACATATGTAGCTTCTTACCTGTTGCAAGACTAGAAGTCAAATGTGAGGCAGGAGCCTTCCTATGACTGCGACCTGGGAGTGGTCACGTACGTCAGCCAATCAAAACCGTAAATACTGGTCCCTGCCTATTTGTCAACCTACCTCAGAGAAACCAAGAAACAAAATGGCCGCCACTAAAACGCATCTTCACGGCTATTCTGAATTAATGCTTAATCAGCTTACCACTATATGACGTTATTTCTTTACGCTAAATTACACACCTAACTCTTGAAACATACAGCAGCAAACCTTCAACATAAAATTAAAAACAAATTTCGCTGACAAAAAACTTAACCAAATGGAAAGTAATGAATTACTATGGTGACACTGACCAATTATTATAACAGTAATCCTTTGCGCCCCGAAACGCTTTTTTTAATGTTAAAAATGGTCAAATTTTAACAGAAGCATTTCAAGCATCAGCTGCCTCTTTCAAAAGATCGTTTTCACAGAGGTCGACATAGAACATACATAGTCTTTAGAAACTTTAGTGAATAAATCTTGTGAAAATGTCAAGTATTTATGTTCTTGCTAATAATACATAATATATTAATCACAATCACTGAATCAGTGACTCGTGTATTCCCAGCAGCAGTCTGTTTCACCTGCTAAAATCAGGCACGCTGAAATGTATATGTCAAAACCAGCGAGACTCAGAAAGCGCTTCGAGATCTCACACCGTAAAACTTTTT
This sequence comes from Paramormyrops kingsleyae, assembly GCF_048594095.1. NCBI lineage: Eukaryota > Metazoa > Chordata > Actinopteri > Osteoglossiformes > Mormyridae > Paramormyrops > Paramormyrops kingsleyae. The sequence goes on along the minus strand of NC_132797.1, from coordinate 45,032,207 downwards.
AATATACGCAACCCAAGTAAACCCTTCCCAAGTGTAACCGATCTGCCATTTTTAGCTGTACCTACATTTCCATCTCCCTGCTTACATTTATACTTGTCACCTTCACTTTCAATACAAAACTCTGTCACCATATGCACATGTATAGTTTTTAACCCTATTTAACATGGTTAAATTAACATAGTTTATTTCCTGTATTATTACTGCCGTATTTCTCTTATGTAGGCTATACATTTTTAGTTATTGTGACTTTCCAGTTCATTGTAAGACATTTAACTGTTGACATTTTTAATTCTATTTTGATTTGCGCATACTAAGGGTTGTTCAGACTATATTTCACTATATGTTGTACTTCTATAACCGAACACGTACCAACAATAGACACTTACACTACTATAATTAAACTAGTCCTATTAGCAAAGCCTACACCAATATGCCACACAAAATATCACTTTGTCATTTATTAACAAATAAAATAGACAATAAAGTATATTTCACGGTTTATAAAACAAACACATTTTGAACTGTGAACAAAAAAAAAAAATACAAAATGTAATTAAACAAAACAGTGGAAACTAAACATCTCAGTTTATGGCTGAGTTAGAGGTCCCAGCCTCCTCACGCTGCTTAATAATAGTGATCAAGCAGTTCTCATTAAAAAAAACTGAAAACTCTCCGAACGTAATAAAGTGCTCTTCAATGTCCTCAACGTCTTTGGTGCACAAATCATACTCTTTGACATAAGTATCAATTGCGGAATTACTCATCGTCAAAGTATGTTCCTTCCCATCACAAGACAGGCACAATGTGCCGGAATATGTTGGCAAGTACGTCGGCGATTTCTGCATAAATTTGCAACCTACACATCTGTGTACTGCCGCTTTTCCATGCAATTCTTGCATGGCCTTGCATTTCTGACACCGGCGTTTGCAAGTAATTTGGACTGCTGTCACAGTCCCTGATAGTTCCAGTACTTTCTCGCCCTCATCAATTTTGCCAAAATCACCCACGGCCACATCATTAATTTCTACAATGGTAGTAGAAGGACTACCTGTCAAGTAAATATGTCTGTCCGTCTCCCTAGTCGACAGATTTGTGAATCTGTAAGACTTTAGAGGACTGACACTGGTTATCTGTCCATCCCACAGATCAAGTTTGGTGTGCCCTGTGGCATCGCCTATGCAGAAGTCCTTCACTTCTCTGTCGACGCCTTTAACATTTATGATCCTGGTGGACGTTCCCAGGGCCAAGATTTGCGCTTCCATGACACCAACCTATAACACAAATAGGCACAAAAATTACAACTGCAAAAAAATAAAAAACAACAAATAACCGCTTACTTCGGAACATATGCTACAACATTAGTCACATTGATGAAAGTTCATTTAGAGTTTTAACACACATTGATTTGGGACAATTTAAGTCGTTTCGTGACTTTCTACCAACAGAAAACCTACGTTAATTCAAATTTAAAGCCACGTTAAAACGTATTCCTCTCAACAGCTTACTAATCTATCAATGATATGCTACAGCAAAACACGCAACTGCATATGATTGCGCTGCTCATTGTTATTGTCTTATTAGCATAATCTTACTCATAACATAATTCTCATTCGTAAGAATAACACTAACACTTTTACATGTAAAAATTATTTCATTAGACTTTCATTCTAATAAAAACAATTCGGCTTCCCATACATAACACTACAAGGCTTACTTACACTCTGCTTGGGTCCAAGCTGTTGGATCTCGGCAATGGTCATTTTTGATGAGCTTGGAGGGACCCTTGCAGAAAATGGCACGTCCACGACCTCCAAGCTTGTACTTTTATTACATATGATATCGAATCCTTTAGGATCTGAGAAACCTGAAAAAAAAAAAAACACACATTACAACAGTTAGCAAACATCAGGCTAATTTAGGCAAAATAACCACTTGCTGTCAATTACAATCGCCTATGGTATGAACTTTCATGCTACCAAAATTACAACTTACTGACGCTTCTTTTCACATTGGTCAACTTCACTGCAGTAGAGTTTTTTGTTGCTTGGACAAAAGAACGGTGCTTCTCTAGTGAAAAACACACCACCTTATGAAATTCGTCGCGGCCAGTTTGAAGAACACTATTAAAGTATTTGATATTACGTTGTGAGACTTTAATTACAGAGACACAATGTAAATAGCCCTGTAAATTTTCAGTTTCAAATTTTCCAATTTTAGCAGGACTGGCCATCTTATTTCTCCGCGATTTTTTCTGTACCCACAAAATACCGTCCGACACTTTGGGTGTTGCCTCTTCAAAGATCTACAAGGGTTTTTCATGATGATTTATAGCCTAAGATTGCCACCCCCCCTCATTTCAATCGATTGATTTTGTCACCGGGTCGCCTGGCAACCAACGTTGTTTAAACTATGCCATGTTATCTAGGCTACTATATCAATCTCAATTAACAACTGACCCATAAAAACATTAATAATTGTACCACGCTAGAACAACTGCACCTGCAACGCCTGCCACCTTCCCTCACAACTTTCTACAAAATTCCCAATCCAATTTTCACAGTATAAATAATCTATATATTGATTACTTACATCAATCACTGACAATTTCCAAGTCCTTCTGATCAACAATCACATCAAAGATGAACATTGCTAAGATCCAACAGCTTGGACCAAGGCACAGTGTAAGTACGCGTTGCAGTGTTATGTATGCGAAGCCGAATTGTGTTTTTATTATAATGAAAGTCTAATGAAATGAAATTTTTACATGTAAAAAGTTAGACTGTTATTCTTACGAATAAGAATTGTTATCAGTAATTAAGATTATGCTAATAAGATAATTAGGCTTACTATAGTGATGAGCAGTGCAATCATAAGGAGTTGCGCATTCTTTTGCTGTACCATATTGATAGATTTGTAAGCTGTTGAGGAATACGTTGTTAACGTGGCTTTAAATTTTAATTAACGTAGGTTGTCATGTTAGTGTAGTACAAAGTCACAACTGGGACGATTTAAGTCGTTTTTAATGTGCCTTAAAACTCTAAGTGAACTTTCAGTGATTTTAATGTGACTGTAATGTTGTAGCATATGCTCCAGAGTAAGCAGTTATTTTTTTTGTTTGAAGTTGTAATTTTTGTGCCTTTATTTGTGTTATAGGTTGGTGTCTTGGAAGCGGAAATTTTAGCCCTGGGAACATCCACAAAGATTGTGAACGTGAAGGACATTGACAGGGAGCAAAATAGTTTCACAACAGCGATAAAACAGGACGAACAACACTGAGTTTATTAGATGGACAGATCACTGAAGTCCATCCTGTAAAGTCGTATAGGTTTACAGACTTATCAACAAGGGAGAGGGTTGGAAAAATATTCCTCTCAGGTAGTCAGTCTACCACTATAGTTGAAATTGGAGATGTGGTGGTCAGTGATTTTGGCGAACTTGGTGAGGGCGAGAGGGTTTCGAAATTATCAGGGACTGTGACAGCAGTCCAGGTAATTTGTAAACGGTGTTGTCAAGTGTAAGGCTGAACAAGAAGATTTGCGTGGGAAACAGAGCATGTGAGCGGAGTGGAGCGCTGAGAGTTTCTGCTCCTCGCTCACGAGGCTGTTGGCTCCGCCCGCTCCTCCGCTCTAATTCGCACTAAGCCACTCCACTCAGCACCGCTCCTTGCTCCACTGAAATTTCTTCCCGCTCCAGTCAAATCGCTCCACGCTTCCTCCAATTTAAAGGAGGGACAAATAATCTGCATGCCTAACAAATGTCACCTTAAACCGAAGCCTTAAGTCATAAAGAAATATGAGCAAATGCAACATTGCCAGTCAGAACACAAAATATTTATTTTTAAACAACATAAAGGCACAACGGACAGGTTTGGAAATGGCATTCCACACAAAAATAGGCTTAAAAATAAAGCAATCATTGGGCTTAATAGCCTAAAGAATATACAGACGAAACATCCATGTTTTAAATTCCTCATTTTTTTTCTATTGATGCTGCTGCGTCTCTCTATAAAATAAAATTTCACTGACAGCGTTACGTGAAATTAAAAAACCATATTAGACCTACTTTGAATGACAAAACTAATTGATTTGATTACCAATATTTACTTTATAGGCTTTTACACTTTTATTTACTTTATAGACTTGATATGCTACAACCATATAAAACTTGCTTACATTTTGCTCTGGCCTCCGCGTGTTCGCGTAGCACACTCTCATGTTTCCGAGAAAGGTATCTTTTTAGATTACAAAGTGATTATTTACTGACTGAAACAGTTTTCAGTGTTCGTGCTCTATATTATTGTCATCTATACGTTTCATAACAATAGTACACTTGTTTGATCTATCAGTTTCCTTTGTGAAATCTATCTCGGTCAATTTGTGTAAGAGTCTTGATAATTGTACAGATGAGTTCTTGGTAGATTTGGGCACGCCTCAGAGTCGTAGTGTGAGCGGTATCGGAGCGAAATTGGAGCGAGACAGAGCGACCGCTCCAGCCTTAATTAAAAAACCACTCAGCACTCTGACCAAATTCCGACCGCTCCTCGCTCAAGCTCCGCTACACTCTGCTCACATGCTCTGGTGGGAAAGCAGCAGTGCACAGATGTGTCGGATTTAAATTTATGCAGAAGTCGTCTTCCTACTTGGCAACATATTTGGGCACGTTGTGTCTGTCCGCAAATGGCAAAGATAACACACTAAGTGCAAGTCATTCTGCAATTCGTGTGTATCTCACGGAGTATAATTTGTGCGGTCTAATGAATGATGTCAAGGAAATGGAGGAGCATTTCATTAATTTGGTGCACTTCTCTGTCGTCTTTAACGAAGACGACTTGATTATACGAATAAAGCAGTGTGAGGAAAAGACGGACAACAGTGATGGTCCTGGGACTTCTGTAGCTGAGTAGCCGTAATGTCAAATGTTTAGTTTTCCACGGAGTTTGTTTTGTTTAATTACATATGGTAATGTCAACGTTTTGCAGGGTATTTTTTTTTTTTTAAAGTTAAAAATATATATCATTGATTAGCTTCAAACTGAAGTGTTATATTTATGCATATACTGTATACTGAGCAAAAAAAGAAACGTCCCTTTTTCAGGACTGTGTATTTCAACAATAAGGTTGTAAAAATCTAAATAACTTTACAGATCTTCATTGTAAATGGTTTAAACAATGTTTTCCATGCATGTTCAATTAACCATAATCAATTAATTAACATGCACCTGTGGAATGGTCGTTAAGATCTTAACAGCTTACAGAAAGTAGGCATCTAAGGTCATAGTTCTAAAAACGCAGGACACTAAAGAGACTTGTCTACCGACTGTGAAAAACACCCAAAGAAAGATGCCCAGGGTCCCTGCTCATCTGCATGAACGTGCATTAGGCATGTTGCAGGGAGGCATGAGGACTGCTGATGTGGCTAGGGCAATAAATTGCCATGTCCGCACTGTGAGACGCCTAAGACAGCGCTACAGGGAGACAGGAAGGACAGCTGATCATCCTCGCAGTGGAAGACCACGTGTAACAACACCTGCACAGGATCGGTACATCCGAATATCACACCTGCGTGACAGGTACATGATGGCCACAACAACTGTCCGAGTCACACCAGGAACACACAATCCCTCCATCAGTGCTCAGACTGTCTGCAATAGGCTGAGAGAGGCTGGACTGAGGGCTTGTGTGTTCCTGGTGTGACTCGGGCAGTTGTTGTGGCCATCCTGTACCTGTCACATAGGTGTGACAAGATCTATAGGAAGGTAGGAAGGTGTCCAACGATCTCACCAATTTCACCAACAGCAGCGGGTGGCTCAGTGGGCTAAACTTGCATGCTTGTAATCAGAGGGTCGCCGGTTCGAACCCAGCTTCAGTGGGTACTCGAGCTACACAGCCCGATGTGCACAGCATACCCTCCGTGAAGTGAGCTGGGGAGACGTGAAGGCGTTTTCCCCACGATGATCAATGAAGCTTATATTATTGTTAATTTAGACGTGCTCAGGCACTACTCCAGAGGGTTGAACAATAATTATTTTTCTTCCCTAAAACTGAATGCTGACGAATCAAACTGCATATAGATCTTGGTTCTACATCTTTGCCTTCTTGCATGATTTACAGATGTTTTGAAAACAGGTTTTTTTGTTAACCTCCTAGGATTTTCGACTAACATCCATAAATCTGGTGTCATTAAAATCAGGAGACAGTCCTTTTAAAGATTTACAGAAAAATCTTAAACTTTCGGTAAGATACAGCCACCAGCCACACCCTGACTGTACTGATGTCTTGCCAATTTCAATCAGCCAGCTATATCTCAGGGATGCTTCAGCCAATCATTACAAAATTTGGCTCACTGATGTAGGACTGTACCACAGAGAGACCCTCCAAACTTCGTGTCAATCGGTCAATCAGGAGCGCTACGCCACTGTCTATATACATCTAAGACCCACCTAGGCTCATTGAGGTACAATGAGTTTCCAGATCAGGTAGGAAGGTGTCTACCGATCTCACCCATTTTAACCACAGCAACGGGTGGCTCAGTGGGCTAAACTTGTATGCTTGTAATCAGAGGGTCGCAGGTTCGAACCCAGCTTAGGTGGGTCCTTGAGCTAGGCAGCCCGATGTGCACAGCATACCCTCCGTGAAGTGAGCTGGGGATACGTGAAGGCGTTTTCCCCACGATGATCAATGAAGCTTATATTATTGTTAATTTAGACGTGCTCAGGCACTACTCCAGAGGGTTGAACAATAATTATTTTTCTTCCCTAAAACTGAATGCCCAGCCTAAACCGTAAGTCCTAGACTGACCAAATTTGGCAACAAGATTCCTATTCCTACCCACTACTCAGTCCCACTGACCCGTCTCAGTCAGTCAGATGGGGGCGCTACAGCACCCCGATTTGCATTTCTGCCTATATCTCCAGACCTGTCAAGCCTACAGTTGAAATTTATTGCCAGTCCAATTCACTATGTCCTGTCAAATCAAACTGCATATAGATCTTGGTTCTACATCTTTGCCTTCTTGCATGATTTACAGATGTTTTGAAAACAGGTTTTTTTGTTAACCTCCTAGGATTTTCGACTAACATCCATAAATCTGGTGTCATTCAAATCAGGAGACAGTCCTTTTAAAGATTTACAGAAAAATCTTAAACTTTCGGTAAGATACAGCCACCAGCCACACCCTGACTGTACTGGTGTCTTGCCCATTTCAATCAGACAGCTATATCTTAGGGATGCTTCAGCCAATCATTACAACAGTTGGCTCACTGATGTAGGACTGTACCACAGAGAGACCGTCCAAATTTCGTGTCAATCGGTCAATCAGGAGCGCTACGCCACTGTCTATATACATCTAAGACCCACCTAGGCTCATTGAGGTAAAATCAGTTTCCAGATCAGGTAGGAAGGTGTCTACTGATCCCACCCATTTTACTCACAGCAGCGGGTGGCTCAGTGGGCTAAACTTGTATGCTTGTAATCAGAGGGTCACAGGTTCGAACCCAGCTTTGGTAGGTACTCGAGCTAGGCAGCCCGATGTGCACAGCATATCCTCCGTGAAGTGAGCTGGGGAGACGTGAAGGCGTTTTCCTCACGAGGATCAGTGAAGCTTATATTATTGTTAATTTAGACGTGCTAAGGCACTACTTCAGATGGTTAAACAATAATTATTTTTCTTCCCTAAAACTTAATGCCCAGCCTAACCAGTAAGTCCTAGGCTGACCAAATTTGGCAACAAGATTCCTATTCCTACCCACTACTCAGTCCCATTGACCCATCACAGTCAGTCAGATGGGGGCGCTACAGCACCCCGATTTGCATTTATGCCTATATCTACAGAACTGTCAAGCCTACAGTTGAAATTTATTGTGACTACAATTAACTATGTCATGACTAATCTAACAACATATATAACTTGGTTCTCCCTCTTTCTGTTTTTACATAAATTATATTTGTCTGAAAACAGCTTTTCTTGTTAACCTCCTTTGATTTTCAACAAACCTACATACATCTGTTGTCCTTCAAATCAGAAGATAGTCATTTTAAAGATTTAGAGAAAAAAATGAAACTTTTGGTAAGGTATGGCCACAAGCCACACCCTGACTCTACTGGTGCCACGTCCATTTCAATCAGACAGCTATATATCATGCACTCTTCAGCCAATCATTTCCAAATATCTATCTCGGATGAAAGGCTGTACCGCAGAGAGACCTTCCAATTTTCGTGTCAATAGGTCAAACGGGAGCGCTATAGCCACTGTCCATATATGTCTAAACCTCACCTAGTCTAATTCAGCTATAATGAGTTACCAGATCAGGTAGGAAGGTGTCTACTGATCTCAGTCATTTTACCCACAGCAGCAGGTGGCTCAGTGTGCTAATCCTGTGTGTCTGTAAACAGAGGGTTCAGTGGTTCGATCCCAGCTTAGGTTGCTATTTCAGCTAGGTATCCTGTTGTGCACAGTGTACTCTCTGATGTTGACTGGCCTGTTACACCTGCACTAAAAGCATGTCCATCGTAATGTCTGCCTACTACTGAGACCGTCCAGCTCTGTCCTACATCGCCTATCCTGTTATGGCAGTCGAATTCTGTCTGACTTTCTACTACCCTGGCCACCGGTTCTCTGCTGTTATTCCTCTACTGTCCTACCAGTCCGATCGTCCTCCGCTTTGGACCCTTTCGTAACTGCCTGCAGTTTCTAGTTATTAAGGGTCCAAAGGACGAAGTCCTTATGGACCATTATTGTTTTTCTTAGGATTTTTCTCTTTTATAATTATTATTTTTCTGCCGTAAAACTGAATGCCCAGCCTAAACCGTAAGTCCTAGGCCGACCAAATTTGGTAGGATGATTGCAATTCCTACCCACTACTCAGCCCCTCCGACCCGTCCCAATCAGTCAGAGGGGGGCGCCGTAGCGCCCCCCAACGCGTTTTGGACGATATCTCCTGTCCTGTTTGTCCTACGTTCGAAATTCTTTTTTCTACTGATGCAGACAGCCATGCCCTACCAAAAAGTCAATGGGACCATGAAGCTCCGCCTACTTAGATTTTTTGTTAATTTGCATAATTTGCAAATCATACTTTTTCCTTACAGTCAAAGCTTGTCCTACCAAATCAGACAAATGAGGTGTCAGACGAATCAGAATTCTCAGCTGATCAAGAATCATTAACAAAATTCAGACATTTTTATATCCTACGGCCATTAGCCATGCCCAAACAATATCCAAATTTGGCCCGTTTTGGTCTAACGGCTATAACTTGGCCATGCCTTGGCCTACCTTGACCAAATTTGAAATGCTACCTCCCTACACCATTCTGGGGACACGGTCCAAGGCGGGCTGCATTTCGTCCATAGGGGGCGCTACAACTAAAAACTGGCAATATCTCCTGACTGCCTTGGCCAATCAAACTGAAATTTGGCAGATATGTACTAGGGCCCAGCCTGAGGTCAGTCACATACAATGGCAGTCATTATTGCTTAAAGAGTGGCCGCCATCAGCCAATCAAAAGCGAGCAGCCATTTGACAGGCTTATCAATGACCAATCAAGACCAAATTTTGGTGGTATATTTGGCCTACGACCCGCAGCCCACTATACAAAGGACACCTCACTGAGCCACATGGGGGCGCTACAGTGCCCTGATTTACATTTCTGCCTATATCTGCAGAACTGTCATGCCTACAGTTGAAATTTATTGCCAGTCTAATCCACTATGTCATGACAAATCAAACAACATATAGAGCTTTTCTCTTCATCTTTGCGTTTTTGCACAATTTATATTTTTATAAAAACAGGCTTTTTCATTCATCTCCTAGTATTTTCGGCCAATCTACATAAGTCTGTTGTCATTATAATCAGGAGACAGTCCTTTTAAAGATTTACAGAAAAAACATAAACTTTCGGTAAGGTATGGCCACCAGGGACACCCTGACTGTACTGGTGCCTCGCCCATTTCAATCAGACAGCTATATCTCAGGCATGTCTCACCAAATCATCACCAAACTTAAATCCATAATGTAAGACATTACTGCGGAAGGGCCCTCCAAATTTTGTGCCGATCGGTCAAACAGGGGCGCTACAGCAACATAACATGTCTGTGTAAACCTGCAAAATCAGTTCATCTTACATTTATCTAATTGTTGATCCAGTGACATTTCACTGGTTAAAATCATTTGTCCAGCAATTTCAGTGATTCATGCCAAATCAAGATATATGCAATGTCGCATGATAGTCATTTGCATTCCCTTGTCATATTTAAAAACTTAATAAATAACATATTACTATCACTACTGCAATGTCCAGCCGAAGTAGGTCATTCTGGTAGTAGATCAATCAGGACACTGCCCTTATGTATAATTTATAAAGATAACTTCACCTGCCTGTACAGTATGGCCACCAACCACACTGAACCTACAGCATTTCCATGCTCATTTCAATCAAACAGCTAATTCTTAGGCATTCTTCATCAAATCCTCATCAAATTTTACTGACTAATGCAGCAGGGGACCCCAGACAGACCCTCCAAGTTTGGTGCCGATCAGTCAATTGGGGGCGCGACAGCCACTGTCCATATATGTCTAAGACCCACCTTAGCAGATTCACCTGAAAAGTCCTTATTCCTCATGAAACCTTCAAAGAGTTGTTATCTTTCTCTTCTCCTGAGTCCATATTTTTAATTTCCTTTAATTTTTCACCAATTTGCCTTATACAGCATTATCAGACTTCATTTCAAATGAGAAGGTCTGAAAGCATTTAATAGCATTTCTAAAATGGAGCGCTTACTCCACCTGCTGGCCACACCATTTCCATTCCCATTTCATTCAAACAGCTAAATCTCAGGCATGCTTCATCCAATCCATACAAAATTTGATTCACTTTGGTATCGCTGGACTTCAGACAGACCTTCCAAGTTTGGTGGCGATCAGTCAAACGGGAGTGGTTCAGCTATTGTCCTACTATGTCTAATACCTACCTTGGCTAATTCAGCTGAAATATCCTTCATAATACTTTCAAAGAATTGTTAACTTTCTCTTCACCTCAGTCCATATTTTTAAGCTTCTTTAATTTTTCTGCTATTTGCCTTATAGAAAATTATCAGATTTTATTTATAAGCCAGGCAGAATATATTGCAGATTTTTTGCATTTTTGTATTAAATTGGCCAGTACTGTAGGTGGAGATGTTGCTCTATTTATGTTGCACTTTTTTGGATTATTTTTTATGGATTCGCCAGCAGGTGGAGTTTGTCCTCTATTTCATTAATGCCATTTAATTATTTCAGGGCTTCTCATGTCTAAAAGAATACTTTACAAATGGAATAAGCCACTGTTGTTTTAAATATACAAGACAGCATCTGTTTATTGAGGTATTATAAAGTAAGCTTAACTTTTATGATCGAGACTTAAAATATTAGGTATGCAAGTGCCTATTTCTACCGACTACTTAGACCATCTGACACAAACCAAACATTATTTTGGGCTAAGGCACTTCACCAAAGGGTTCTATATTATATCCTATATTGGTGTACTAATGCTGCTTCTGCAAATGGCAGTAGTCAAACTGCCACACCAGGGACTGCATGCATACAGCAGGCTAATTTTATACATTATGGCCATTTACAATATAATGTCATTATAGTGTATTGTGTTTTTATTTCAATGTTGCTCAGGACATTGTAATACTTTCTGTATGTGTATTTCCTTTACTGCCTGTTTCACCTACCGTAATTGAAATTTATTGTGACATTTACATGTGTATTTAACATGCTTAAGAATGATGACTTTATTAATGATTATAATATTTATTATTATTCATTAGAGACATAATGGAAAACACATTATACACATTGTAAAATGAAAATAGACTACAGTTGTCTGAAACAAACTACTATGCTTATGTTACTGTCTGAGGCAGCTGATAAAGGATTTCATAGTCACAATACTGGTAACAGCACAACTAACATACTACTGCATATGAGGCTAAAATCATATCTAAATGAAGAGCCTACAAAAACGACAAAGCATTACTGTAGTTCTGTTATATTGACCAACGCCCCAGGTCAGCAATATTGCTGTAAATTTGCATGACTAAGTTTACACAGCCAGCATAAATCAAGCTTAACCTGTAACATCTACACCTACCAAATTAGGTAGGAAGTTGTCAATTTCGGAATACTACTGTCTGACTGTTTAATATGTTGGACATGTAACACTTGTAAGTGAATTGGCTAGCAGACAGAGTCAGTGCTACATTTCATGAATGCCATTAAGTACTTTAAGGCCATCTCATGTCTAGATGAACAGTTTGTACGAAGGACAAAGTATGATCATACTGCTATTATATGGGCCATGTCCCAACAGAGCAATGCTGTGCAGAATATGCAAGAAAGTCTAAGCTTACACAGCAGCACAAACAAAGCTTAACCTGTATGATCTACACCTACCAGAATAGGTAAGAAGCTGACTATTTCTACCTACTGTACTACTCAGCTACTCAGACTATCTCAACCAAATCAGACATCCAAAGCGAGGGAGCTGCTAGGTTTCTACATTCTGTCCTATATCTCCTCAGACATTAGGCCTAGACTCAAAAATCTCTATCCTGTCCAAGCACTGATTACTACTATCTGACATATTACTACAGTGGCCACCAGTAACAGTCACTCCTCCAGGTCTTACATTATGTTCTGCAAATTATGCCTGTACTGTTTATTTAGGCAATGAAGCTTCTTTATAATAATTAAGACAGGCAAAGGCACTTCACCGGAGGGTTCAACATTCTATCCAACATCTACTGACCTGTTACAGCTACACTAAAAGCATCTCATCAAAAGTTCTACCTAATACTACGACCATCTCATCAAAACCACTCCTGCTCTGTCTTTCATCTACAATATCATTAGAACTACACTTAATCTACATCCTGTTATAATATTATAGTTATGTCTGACTTTGTACTATGCTGGCCGCCAGTGACAGTCCTCCAGTTTTCCGCCGTTATTTCTCTATTACTTGTCCTACCTGTCCTACTTGTCCGAGCTTTGGACCCGTTCGTAACTGCCTGCAGTTTCTAGTTATTATTATTATTATTTTTTTCCTGCCGTAAAACTGAATGTACAGCCTAAACCGTAAGAGCTAGACCAACCAAACTTGGTAATATGATGTCAATTCCTACCCGCTACTCAGATTCTCTGACCCAGCCCTGTCAGCCAGATGGGGGCGCTCTAGCGCCCCCCAACGCGTTTCAGTCCATATCTCCTGTCCTATTAGTCCTACAATTGAAATTCTTTTTTCTGCTGATACAGACAGCCATTCCCTACCAACTTGCCATTTGGACTATGAAGCTCCGCCTACTTAGATTTTTTGCTAATTTGCATAATTTGCAAATCCTACTTTTCCCTTCAAGTCCTAGCTTGTTCTACCAAATCAGACAAATGAGGTGTCAAACGAATCAGAACTCTGAGCTGATCAAGAATCATCAACAAAATTCCGACATTTTTATATCCTACGGCCATTAGCCACGCCCAAACAATGGCCAAATTTCGCCCATTTTGGTCTGACGGCTATAACTTGGCAATTCCTTGGCCTACCTTGACCAAATTTGAAATCCTACCTCGCAACACCATCCTGGGGACACGGTCCAAGGCGGGCCGCATTTCGTCAATAGGGGGCGCTACAACTAAAAACTGGCAGTATCTCCTGACTGCCTTGGCCAATCTAACTGAAATTTGGCAGATATGTACTAGGACGCAGCCTGTGGTCAGTCACATACAATGGCAGTAATTCGTCCTTAAAGAGTGGCCGCCATCATCCAATCAAAATCAAGCATCCATTTGACAGGCTTATCAATGACCAATCTAAATCAAATTTGGGTGATACATTTGTGCTCTCACCCTCTGCCTACCCTGTAAAGGACACCTCACTCGGCCAGATGGGGGCGCTACAGTGACAACTTTTGCGTTTCTGCCTATTTCTCGAGAATGGTGAAGCCTACAATCAACATTTACTGCCAGGTCAATTCAGTACGACATGCCAAATCAAACAACATGTAGAACTTGCTTCTGCACCTTAGCATTTTTACATAATTCATATTGGTCTGAAAACAAGACATTTCGTTAGCCTCCTAGGATTTTCACCAAACCTACACAAATCTGGTATCATTTAAATCAGGAGACAGTCATAATAAATAAATATTAAAAAAATCCTAAACTTTCCATGAGGTTGGGCCACCAGCCACACCCAAACCATACAGGTGCCATGGCCATTTCAGTCAGACAGCTATATCTCAGGCATGCCTCAGCCAATCATCACCAAACTTTAATATGTTGTGTAGGATACTACTCCGGAAGGCCCCTCCAAATTTGGTGCCAATCAGTCAAACGGGGGCGCTACAGCAATATAACATGTCTGTATAAACCTGAAAAATCAATTCAACTTACATTTATCTCATTTTTGATCAATTGACATATTACTGGTTAAAATCATTTGTGCTGCAATTTCTTTGTGTCATGTCAAATCAAGATATATGCAATGCTCAATGATAGTCATTTGCATTGACTTGTGATGTTTAAAAACCTAATAAATGACATATTACTGTAACTCCTACAATGTCCAGCACAAGTAGCTCATTCTGGTAGTAGATCAATCAGCACACTGCCCTTATGTATGATTCATAAAAATATCTTGACCTACCTGTATGCTATGGCCACCAGCTACACCCAACCTGCACCATTTCCATGTTCATTTCAATCAACCATCTAAATCTCAGCCGTGCTTCAACCAATCCTCACTAAATTTGACCGCTTAATATAGCACTGCACCCCAGAGAGACCCTCCAACTTTAGTGCCAAACGGTCAAATGGGGGCACTACAGCCACTGTCCATATATTTCTAAGACCCACCTTAGCAACTTCAGCTGAAATGTACTTATTTCTCATCAAACATTAAATCTGTTGTTCCCATTCCCTTTACCTAGGTCCATATTTTAAATTTCCTTTCATTTTCCACCGATTTGCCTCATAGAACATTATCAGAATTTATTTACACATGAGAAGGCCTAAAAGTATTAAATAGCCTTTCTAAAATGGAGCGTTGACTCCACCTGCTGGCCACACCATTTCCATTTCCATTTCATTCAAACAGCTAAATCTCAGGCATGCTTCACGCAATCCTCACAAAATTTGACTCACTCCTGCAGCACTGGACTACAGACAGACCTTCTAAGTTTGGTGGTGATCAGTCAAACGGGGGCACTACAGCCAATGTTGTATTATGTCTAAGAGCCACCTTAGCAGATTCAGCTGAAATGTCCTTCTTTCTCATAAAACCTTCAAAGAATTGTTACCTTTCCCTTCACCTTAGTCCATATTTTTAATTTCCTTTCATTTTTCACCAATTTGCCTCATACAACATTATGAGACTTCATTTACACATGAGAAGGCCTGAAATTATTAAATAGTATTTCTAAAATGGAGTGCTGACTCAACCTGCTGGCCAAACCATTTCCATGCCCATTTCAATCAAACAGTTATATCTCTGGCATGCTTCATCCAATCCTCTCAAAAATTGACCGACTGATTTATCTCTGGCCCACAGACAGACCCTCCACCTTTTGTGCTGATTGGTCAAAGGGGGGCGCTACAGCTACTCTCTAAATATGTCTAAGACCAACATTGGCTAAAGCAGCTGAAATTACCTTATTTCTCATCAAATATTTAAAGATTAATCACCATTACCTTGATCTCAGTTAATATTTTTAAATTGCTTTAATTTTCCTGCCATTAGACTTTTAGAAATGTATCAAACTTCAGTGATACTTCAGGCTCTGTACATTGCAGCAATTGCAATTTCTTTGAACAGCTAGTCACCACATTTCCCTTCTGTTTCTCATCTACCGATTTCCATTTATTGTACCTTAATCAACATTTCTACGGTAATGTTCAAATGTCAGGTATCATCTCATAGTAGCATTTCCTATTTTCTGCTGATTTAAATGCATTGCTCATCAATTACAGTCTGTACTTCATTTCAAATAATTAGTGAACTTCTAATTTTATGCCATTCACTTCTTTCCTCTTCATTGCTTCTTTCCATTAGCTTTGGACCCGATTGTCACTGCTTGCAGTTATCTTTATTATTATTATTATTATTATTATTAAGGGTCCAAAGCATGAAATGCTTATGGACCATTATTGTTTTTCTTAGGATTATTATTATTATTATTATTATTATTATTATTATTATTATTATTATTATTTTTTTCCTGCCCTAAAACTGAATGTACAGCCTAAACCGTAAGAGCTAGACCAACCAAACTTGGTAAGATGATGTCAATTCCTACCCGCTACTCAGATTCTCTGACCCAGTCCTGTCAGCCAGATGGGGGCGCTCTAGCGCCCCTCAACGCGTTTCAGTCCATATCTCCTGTCCTATTAGTCCTACAATTGAATTTATTTTTTCTGCTGATACAGACAGCTTTGCTCTACCAACTTGCCATTTGGACTATGAAGCTCCACCTACTTAGATTTTTTGCTAATTTGCATAATTTGTGAAACTGGCTTCTGCCTTCAAGTCCTACACTGTTGGACCAAATCAGACACATGAGGTGTCAAACCGATCAGTCCACTGACCTGATCAAAAGCTGTTCAAGAAAGTCTGACATTTGTCAATTTTATGGCCACTAGCCACGCCCAAATCACACCTAAATTTGGCCTATTTCAGTCTGACTGCTATAACTTCTCCATACCTTTGCCTACCTGAACCAAACTTAGAATCCAACCTCCCTGCTCTATTATGGGGTGACCATACAATGCAGCCCACATTTCGTCAATAGGGGGCGCTACAACTAAAAACTGCTGATATCTCCTGACTGCTTTGACCAATCTAATTGAAATTTGGCAGATATGTACTATGTACAAGCCTGAGGTCAGACAAGTATCATGGCAGTCATTCGTTGTAAAATCCTGGCCACCATTAGCCAATCAAAATCAACCAGCCATTTGACTGGCTAAACAATGAGCAATCCAAACCAAATTTGGGTTCTACATTTGTACTCTGACCCTGAACCCACCCTGTAATGGACATGTCAGTCTGCCATATGGGGGCGCTACAGCACATTTCTGCCTATTTCTCCTGAACTGTTAATTATAAAATTAACAATTGTTGTTTACGCTATCCACTAGCTCATGACAAATTTAATGGCATAAAGAACTTCATCATATCTCTTGCCATTTTTGCCTATTTTGTAAAAGTCTTAAAACAGTACTTTTTCTTAACCTCCTTGGATTTTCACCAAACCTTCATATTTCTGTGATCATTTTAATCAGGAGACAGTCCTTATAAAGAAATATTAAAAAAATCTGAAACTTTCCATGTGGTATGGCCACCAGCCACACCCACACCATACTGGTGCCACACCCATTTCAATCAGACAGCTATATCTGAGGCGTGCCTCAGCCAATCATCACGAAACTTAAATATATATTGTAGGACATTACTGGGGAAGGGCCCTCCAATTTTCATGCCAATCAGTCAAACAGGGGCACTACAGCAATATAACATGTCTGTATAAACCTGCAAAATCAGTTCAAGTTACATTGTTGTCATTTTTGATAAAGTGACATATTACTCGTTAAAATCATTTGTCCTGCAAGTTCTGTTAGTCATGCTAAATCAAGATAGTCCATAATAGTCATTTGAATTACCTTGTGATATTTAAAAACTTAATAAATAACATATTACTATAACTACTACAATGTCTAGCCAAAGTAGGTCTTTCTGGTAGTAGATCAATCAGGACACTGCCCTTATGTATAATTTATAAAGATAGCTTCACCTGCCTGTACAGTATGGCCACCAGCCACACTGAACCTACCACATTTCCATGCTCATTTCAATCAAACAGCTAAATATGAGGTATACTTCATATGATCTTCACGAAATTTGACCCACTAATGTACCACTGCACCTCAGACAGACCCTCCAAATTTGGTGCCGATCGGTCAAATGGGGGCGCTACAGCTAATGTGCATATATGTGTAAGACCCACCTTAGCAAATTCAGCTGAAATGTCCTTATTTCTCATCAAATATTGAAAGATTTGTTCCCTTTCCCTTCAACTAGGTCCATATTTTTAATTTTTGTTCATTTTTCACCCATTTGCCTCATAGAACATTATCAGACTTCATTTACACATGAGAAGGCCTAAAAGTTTTAAATAGCATTTCTAAAATGGAGTGTTGACTCCACCTGCTGGCCAAATGATTTCCATGCCCATTTCAATCAAACAGTTATATCTCTGGCATGCTTCATCCAATCCTAACAAAATTTGATTCCCTTCTGTATCAGTGGACTACAGACAGACCTTCCAAATTTGGTGCCGATCAGTCAAACGGGGGCGCTACAGCAATATAACATGTCTTTATAAACCTGCAAAATCAGTACAACTTACATTTATCTCATTTCTGTTCCAGTGACATATGACTGGTTGAAATCTTTTGTATTGCAAGTTCTCTTAGTTATGCCAAATCAAGAAATATGCAATGCCTAATTGTCATTTGCATTCCCTTGTGACATTTAAAAACTTAATAAATAACATATTGCTATAACTACTACAATGTCCAGCCCAAGAAGGTCATTCTGGTAGTAGATCAATCATGACACGGCCCTTATGGATAATTTATAAAAATAACTTGACCTACCTGTATGCTATGGCCACCAACTACACCAAACCTGCACCATTTCCATGCTCATTTCAATCAAACAGCTAAATCTGAGGCATTCTTCATCCAATCCTCATAAAATTTGACCAGCTAATGTAACCATAGACCACAGACAGACCTTCCAACTTTGGTGCCGATCGGTCAAATGGGGGAGCTACAGCCACTGTCTATATATTTCTAAGACCCACCTTAGCAAATTCAGTTGGAATGTCCTTATTTCTCTTCAAACATTCAAAGAATTGTTTGCTTTCCCTTCAACTAGGTCCATATTTTAATTTCTGTTCATTTTTCACCCATTTGCCTCAGAACATTATCAGAATTCATTTAAACATGAGAAGGCCTAAAAGTATTAAATAGCATTTCTAAAATGGAGCGTTGACTCCACCTGCTGGCCACACCATTTCCATTTCCATTTCATTCAAACAGCTAAATCTCAGGCATGCTTCTCCCAATCTTCACAAAATTTGACTGTCTCCTGCAGGAGTGGACTACAGACAGACCATCTATGTTTGGTGGTGATCGGGCAAATGGGGGCACTACAGCCAATGTTGTATTATGTCTAAGAGCCACCTTAACAGATTCAGCTGAAATGTCCTTATTCCTCATGAAACCTTCAAAGAATTGTTACCTTTCCCTTCACCTTAGTCCATATTTTTAATTTCCTTTCATTTTTCACCAATTTGCCTTATACAACATTATCAGACTTCATTTACAAATGAGAAAGTCAGAAAGCATTTAATATCATTTCTAAAATGGAGCGCTGACTACACCTTCTGGCCACACCATTTCCATTCCCATTTCATTCAAACAGCTAAATCTCAGGCATGCTTCATCTGATCCTTACAAAATTTGATTCACTTCTGTATGACTGGACTACAGACAAATCTTCCAAGTTTGGTGGCGATCAGTCAAACGGGGGCGCTACAGCAATATAACATCACTGTATAAACTGCAAAATCAGCTAAACTTACATTGTTCTTATTTCTGTTTCAGTCACATATTACTGATAAAAATCATTTGTCCTGCAAGTTCTGTGTGTCATTCCAAATCAAGATATATGCAATGCCTAATGATCGTCATTTCCATTCCCTTGTGATATTTAAAAACTTAAAAAATTACATATTGCTATAACTACTAAAATATCAAGCCGAAGTACGTCATTCTGGTAGTAGATCAATCAGGACATGGCCTTTATGGATAATTTATATAAATAGCTTGACCTACCTGTATGCTATGGCCACCAACTACACCAAACCTGCGCCATTTCCATGCTCATTTCAATCAAACAGCTAAATCTGAGGCAGACTTTGTCTGATCATCACCAAATTTGACCCACTAATGTAGCACTGGACCTCAAACAGACCTTCCAAATTTGGTGCTGATCGGTCAAATGGGGGCGTGACAGCCACTGTCCATATATGTGTAAGACCCACCTTAGCAGATTCAGCTGAAATGTCCTTATTCCTCATGAAACCTTCAAATAATTGTTACCTTTCCCTTCAGCTGAGTCCATATTTTTAATTTCCTTTCATTTTTCACCAATTTGCCTTATACAACATTATCAGACTTCATTTACAAATGAGAAGGTCAGAAAGCATTTAATATCATTTCTAAAATGGAGCGCTGACTCCACCTGCTGGCCACACCATTTCCATTCCCATTTCATTCAAACAGCTAAATCTCAGGCATGCTTCATCCGATCCTTACAAAATTTGATTCACTTCTGTATCAGTGGACTACAGACAGACCTTCCAAGTTTGGTGGCGATCAGTCAAATGGGAGCCATACAACCACTGTCCTAGTATGTCTAATAACTACCTTGGTTAATTCAGCTGAAATATCCTTCATAATACTTTCAAGGAATTAACTTTCCCTTCACCTCAGTCCATATTTTTAAGCTCCTTTCATTTTTCTGCTATTTGACTTATAGAAAATTATCAGATTTTATTTATAAGCCAGGCAGTATATATTGCAGATTTTTGGCTTTTTTGTATTAAATTGGCCAGTAGGTGGAGATGGTGCTCTATTTATATTGCACTTTTTTGGATTTTTTTTTATAGATTCGCCAGCAGGTGCAGTTCGTCCTATATTTCATTTATGCCATTAAGTTCTTTTAGGGCTTCTTATGTCTACAAGAATACTTTACAAATGCAGTAAGCCACTGTTGTTTTGAATATACAAGACGGCATGTGTTCACTGAGGTAGTACAAAGTAAGCTTAACTTGTATGATCTAGACTTAAAATATTAGGTATGCAGGTGCCTATTTCTACCAACTACTTAGACCATCTGACACAAACCATACATTGTCTTGGGCTGAGGCACATCACCAAAGGGTTCTATACTATATCCTATATTGGTGTACTAAGGCTGCTTCTGCTAATGGCAGTAGTCAAACTGCCACACCAGGGACTGCATGCTACCATTTATCAAATGTAGTGCTAACTGCACCTGCTGGTCACACTATTTCCATACCGAATTTATTTAGTCTGCTAAATCTCATTCATACTTCATCTAATTCTCATAAAATTTGACTGACTTCTATAGCACTGGACTACGAATAGACCATCAAACTTTGGTGACATTCGGTTAAACGGGGGCGCTACTGCCCCTGTCGAAATATGTCTAAAACTGAGTTAATGTAGCTGAAATTTCTTTATTTTTCATCAAACCTTCAAAGATTAATCACATATTCATTCACTTTCATTTTCCTGCCATTTCACTTTTAGAAATGTATCAAAGTTCAGTGATACTTCAGGCTGTGTACACTGCAGCAATTGCAATTTCTTTGAAAAGCTAGTCACCAAATTTCCCTTCTGTTTCTCATCTACCATCTTCCCTTTATCGTACCTTAATCAACATTTCTACGGTAATGTTAAAATGTCAAGTATCATCTTATCATAGTAGCATTTCCTACATTATGACTATTTAAATGCATTGGCCATCAGTTATAATCTGTACTTCATTTCAAATTTAGCCACTGTCATAATATGTCTAAGATCAACCTTAGTTAATGCAGCTGAAATTAATTTATTTGTCATCAAATATTTAAATATTAATCAACTTTCCCTTCATCCCAGTCCATATTATAAAATTGCTTTCATTTTCCTGCCATTTGACTTTTAGAAATCTATCAAACTTCAGTGATGTACACTACAGCAATTTCAATTTTTCCCAAAAGCTAGTTACCACATGTCCGTTCTTTCTCATCTACCATGTTCCTTATTTCTGACGATTTCTATGCATTGGCCATCAGTTACAGTCTATACTTCATTTACAATTTAGCCACTGTCCTAATATGTCTAACAACCTTGGTTAATGCAGCTGACATCTCCTTGTTGTTTATTTAAACATTTAAATATTAATCACCTTTCCATTCATCTAAGTCCATATTTTTTATCTGCTTATATTTAAGGGTCCAAAGCATGAAATGCTTATGGAACCTTATTGTTTTTCTTAGGATTATTAAGGGTCCAAAGCATGAAATGCTTATGGAACCTTATTGTTTTTCTTAGGATTTTTCTCTTTTATTATTATTATTATTATTATTATTATTATTTTTTTCCTGCCGTAAAACTGAATGTACAGCCTAAACCGTAAGAGCTAGACCAACCAAACTTGGTAAGATGATGTCAATTCCTACCCGCTACTCAGATTCTCTGACCCAGCCCTGTCAGCCAGATGGGGGCGCTCTAGCGCCCCCCAACGCGTTTCAGTCCATATCTCCTGTCCTATTAGTCCTACAATTGAAATTATTTTTTCTGCTGATGCAGACAGCTTTGCTCTACCATCTTGCCATTTGGACTATGAAGCTCCGCCTACTTAGATTTTTTGCTAATTTGCATAATTTGCAAATCCTACTTCTGGCCTGAAGTCCTACCCCGTCTGTCCAAATCAGACATATGAGGTGTCAAACCAATCAGTTCTCTGAGCTGGTCAAGACTTATTAAAAATAATCATAAAATTTCTGTATCATATGGCCTTCAGCCACGCTCAAACTCCACCTAAATTTGGCCAGTTTCAGTCTGACTGCTATAAGTTGGCCCTGCTTTAGCCGATCTTAACCAAATTTGAAATCCTACCTCCTAGCGCCATTCTGGGGAGTAGATATAAAGCTGGCCCCATTTTGTCAATAGGGGGCGCTACAACTAAAAACTGCCAATATCTCCCGACTGCCTTGACCAATCTAATTGAAATTTGGCCGATATGTACTATGTCTAAGCCAGAGGTCAGATATGTATCATGGCAGTCATTAGTTGCAAAATCCTGGCCACCATTA
Source organism: Paramormyrops kingsleyae (assembly GCF_048594095.1). Classification (NCBI taxonomy): domain Eukaryota; kingdom Metazoa; phylum Chordata; class Actinopteri; order Osteoglossiformes; family Mormyridae; genus Paramormyrops; species Paramormyrops kingsleyae. The sequence goes on along the minus strand of NC_132797.1, from coordinate 45,009,226 downwards.
GCCAATCAAAATCAAGCAGCCATTTGACTGGCTAAACAATGACCAATCCAAACCAAATTTAGGTTGTATATTTGTTCTCTGACCATGAGCCCACCATGTTAAGGACACCTCAGTCTGCCATATGGGGGCGCTACAGCGCATTTCTGACTATTTCTCGACAATTGTCAAGCGCACAATTGAAATTCATTGCCAGGCCAATTCAGTATCACATGCTACATCAAATGACATGTAGAACTTGGTTATACATCTATGCCTTTTTGTATGACTTATATAGGTCTGAAAATATGGTTTTTTCTTAGCCTCCTAGGATTTTAACCAAACCTACACAAATCTGGTATCATTTAAATCAGAAGACAGTCCATATATAAAATTATTAAAAAAATCATAAACTTTCCATGAGGCACATCCACCAGCCACACCCGAACCATACTGGTGTCACACCTATTTCAATCAGACAGCAATATCTCAGGCGTGCCTCAGCCAATCATCACCAAACTTAAATATATAATGTAGGACGTTACTGGGGAAGGGCCCTCCAAATTTTGTGCCGATCGGTCAAACGGGGGCGCTACAGCAATATAACATGTCTGTATAAACTTGCAAAATCAGTTCAACTTACATTTATCTAATTTTTGATCAAGTGACATATAACTGGTTAAAATCTTTTCTCCTGCAAGTTCTGTGAATCATGCCAAATCAAGATATATGCAACGTCACATGATAGTCATTTGCATTGCATTGTCATATTTAAAAACTTAATGAATAACATATTACTGTAACTACTGCAATGTCCAGCCCAAGGAGGTCAATCTGGTAGTAGATCAATCAGGACACTGCCCTTATGTATAATTTATAAAGATATCTTCACCTGCCTGTACAGTATGGCCACCAGCCACACTGAACCTACAGCATTTCCATGATCATTTCAATCAAACAGCTAAATCTGAGGCATACTTCGTCTGATCATCACCAAATTTGACCCACTAATGTACCACTGCACCTCAGACAGACCGTCCAAATTTGGTGCCGATCGGTCAAATGGGGGCGCTACAGCTACTGTCCATATATGTCTAAGACCCACCTTAGCAAATTCAGCTGAAATGTCCTTCTTTCTCATAAATCCTTCAAAGAATTTTTACCTTTCCCTTCACCTTAGTCCATATTTTTAAGTTCCTTTCATTTTTCACCAATTTGCCTTATACAACATTATCAGACTTCATTTACAAATGAGAAGGTCAGAAAGCATTTAATATCATTTCTAAAATGGAGCGCTGACTCCACCTGCTGGCCACAACATTTCCATTTCCATTTCATTCAAACAGCTAAATCTCAGGCATGCTTCATCCGATCCTTATAAAATTTGATTCACTTCTGTATGAATGGACTACAGACAGATCTTCCAAGTTTGGTGGTGATCAGTCAATCTGGAGCGGTACAGCCACTGTCCTAGTATGTCTAATACCTACCTTGGCTAATTCAGCTGAAATATCCTTCATAACACTTTCAAGGAATTAACTTTCCCTTCACCTCAGTCCATATTTTTAAGCTCCTTTCATTTTTCTGCTATTTGACTTATAGAAAATTATCAGATTTTATTTATAAGCCAGGCAGTATACATTGCAGATTTTTCGCTTTTTTGTATTAAATTGGCCAGTAGGTGGAGATGGTGCTCTATTTATATTGCACTTTTTTGTAATTGTTTTTTATAGATTGGCCAGCAGGTGGAGTTCGTCCTCTATTTCATTAATGCCATTAAATTCTTTTAGGGTTTCTTATGTCTAGAAGAATACTTTACAAATGGAGTAAGCCACTGTTATTTTGAATATACAAGACGGCATGTGTTCACTGAGGTAGTATAAAGTAAGCTTAACTTGTATGATCTAGACTTAAAATATTAGGTATGCAGGTGCCTATTTCTACCGACTACTTAGACCATCTGACACAAACCATACGTTGTCTTGGGCTGAGGCACTTCACCAAAGGGTTCTATATTCTATCCTTTATCGGTGTACTAAGGCTGCTTCTGCTAATGGCAGTAGTCAAACTGCCACACCAGGGACTGCATGCATACAGCAGGCTAATATTATACATTATGGCCATTTACTATAGAATGTCATTATAGTGTAGTATGTTTTTCCTTAACTGTTGCTCACGACATTGTAATACTTTTTGTGTGTATTTCCTTTACTGCTTGTTTCACCTACCATAATTGAAATTTATTCTGACATTTACATGTGTATTTAATTATTATTATTATTTTTCGCGCCCTAAAACTGAATGCACAGCCTAAACCGTAAGTGCTAGACCAACCAAACTTGGTAATATGATGTCAATTCCTACCCGCTACTCAGATTCTCTGACCCAGGCCTGTCAGCCAGATGGGGGCGCTCTAGCGCCCCCCAACGCGTTTCAGTCCATAGCTCCTGTCCTATTAGTCCTATAATTGAAATTATTTTTTCTGCTGATACAGACAGCTTTGCTCTACCAACTGGCTATTTGGACTATGAAGCTCCGCCTACTTAGATTTTTTGCTAATTTGCATAATTTGTGAAACTGACTTCTGCCTTCAAGTCCTACAATATTGGACCAAATCAGACAAATGAGGTGTCAAACCGATCAGTCCACTTAGCTGATCAAAATAGATTCAAGAAAGTCTGACATTTGTCTATTTTATGGCCACTAGCCATGCCCAAATCCCACCTAAATTTGGCCTATTTCAGTCTGAATGCTATAACTTCTCCATACCTTAGCCTACCTGAACCAAACTTACAATCCAACCTCCCTGCTCTATTATGGGGTCAACATACAATGCGGCCCACATTTCGTCAATAGGGGGCGCTACAACTAATAACTGCCAATATCTCCTGACTGCCTTAACCAATCTAATTGAAATTTGGCAGATATGTACTATGTACAAGCCTGAGGTCAGAGAAGTAAAATGGCAGTCATTAGTTGTAAAATCCTGGCCACCATTAGCCAATCAAAATCAAGCAGCCATTTGACCAGCTAAACAATGAGCAATCCAAACCAAATTTGGCTTATACATTTGTATTCTGACCCTGAGCCCACCCTGTAAAGGACATGTCAGTCTGCCATATGGGGGCGCTACAGCACATTTCTGCCTATTTCTCCTGGACTGTTAATTATATAATTGACATTTGCTGCTTATGCTATCCACTAGCTCATGACAAATTTAATGGTATAAAGAACTTCATCATATCTCTTGCCATTTTTGCCTATTTTGTAAAAGTCTTAAAACAGTACTTTTTCTTATCGTCCTAGGATTTTCACCAAACCTACACAAATCTGGTATCATTTAAATCAGGAGACAGTCCATATATAAAATTATTAAAAAAATCATAAACTTTCCATGAGGTATGGCCACCAGCCACACCCAAACCATAGTGGTGCCACACCCATTTCAATCAGACAGCTATATCTCAGGCCTGCCTCAACCAATCATCATCAAACTTAAATATATAATGTAGGATATTACTGGAGAAGGGCCCTCCAAATTTGGTGCCGATCAGTCAAACGGGGGTGCTACAGCAATATAACATCACTGTATAAACTGCTAAATCAGCTCAACTTACATTTATCTCATTTTTGATCCAGTGACATATTACTGGTTAAAATCTTTTGCCCTGCAAGTTCTGTGAGTCATGTCAAATCAAGAAATATGCAATGTCCCATGATAGTCATTTGCATTCCCTTGTCATATTTAAAAACTTAATTAATAACATATTACTGTAACTACTGCAATGTCCAGCCTAAGTAGGTCAATCTGGTAGTAGAAAAATCAGGACACTGCCCATATGTATAATTTATAAAGATAACTTCACTTGCCTGTACAGTATAGCCACCAGCCACACTGAACCTACAGCATTTCCATGATCATTTCAATCAAACAGCAAAATCAGAGGCATACTTCATCTGATCATCACCAAATTTGACCCACTAATGTAGCACTGCACCTCAGACAGACCCTGCAAATTTGGTGCCGATCGGTCAAATGGGGGCGCTACAGCTACTGTCCATTTATGTCTAAGACCCACCTTAGCAAATTCAGCTGAAATGTCCTTCTTTCTCATAACTCATTCAAAGAATTTTTACCTTTCCCTACACCTTAGTCCATATTTTTAAGTTCCTTTCATTTTTCACCAATTTGCCTTATACAACATTATCAGACTTCATTTACAAATGAGAAGGTCAGAAAGCATTTAATATCATTTCTAAAATGGAGCGCTGACTCCACCTGCTGGCCACACCATTTCCATTCCCATTTCATTCAAACAGCTAAATCTCAGGCATGCTTCATCTGATCCTTACAAAATTTGATTCACTTCTGTATGACTGGACTACAGACAAATCTTCCAAGTTTGGTGGCGATCAGTCAATCTGGAGCGGTTCAGCCACTGTCATAGTATGTCTAATAACTACCTTGGCTAATTCAGCTGAAATATCATTCATAATACTTTCAAGGAATTAACTTTCCCTTCACCTCAGTCCATATTTTTAAGCTCCTTTCATTTTTATGCTATTTGATTTATAGAAAATTATCAGACTTTATTTATAAGCCAGGCAGTATATATTGCAGATTTTTTGCTTTTTTGTATTAAATTGGCCAGTAGGTGGAGATGGTGCTCTATTTATATTGCAGTTTTTTAGATTTTTTTTTATACATTAGCCAGCAGGTGGTGTTCGTCCTGTATTTCATTAATGGCATTAAATTCTTTCAGGGCTTCTTATGTCTAGAAGAATACTTTACAAATGCAGTAAGACACTGTTGTTTTTTTTAATATACAAGACAGCATTTGTTCAGTGAGGTACTATAAAGTAAGCTTAACTTGTATGATCTAGACTTAAAATATTAGGTATGCAGGTGCCTATTTCTACCATCTACTTAGAACATCTGACACAAAAAACAAATTCTTTTGGGCTGAGGCACTTCAGCAAATGGTTATATATTGTATCTTATATTGTTGTACTAAGGCTGCTTCTGCTAATGGCAGTAGTCAAACTGCCACACCAGGGACTGCATACTACCAATTATCAAATGTAGTGCTAACTCCACCTGCTGGCCTCACTATTTCCATAGCGAATTCATTAAGTCTGCTAAACCTCATTCATACTTCATCGAATTCTCACAAAATTTGACTCACTTCTGTAGCACTGGACTATGAATAGACCATCTAACTTTGGTGACATTCGGTTAAACGGGGGCGCTTCTGCCACTGTCAAAATATACTAATAGTTAATGCAGCTGAAATTTCTTTTTCATCAAACCTTCAAAGATTATTGAATTTTTCATTTCATTTCACTTTTAGAAATGTATCAAAGTTCAGAGATACTTCAGGCTGTGTACAGTGCAACAATTGCAATTTCTTCCAACAGCTAGTCACCACATGTCCATTCTGTTTCTGATCTACCCTCTTCCCTTTATCGTACCTTAATCAACATATCAAAGTCAATGTTCAAAATGTCAGGTATTATCTTATCATAGAAGCATTTCCTACTTTTTCTGACTATTTAAATGCATTGGCCATCAGTTACAGTCTGTACTTCATTTCAAATTTAGCCACTGTCAAAATATGTCTAAGATCAACCTTGGTTAATGTAGCTGACATCTCCTTATTGTTTATTTAAACATTTAAATATTATTCACCTTTCCCTTCTTCAAATTGCATATTTTTAATCTGCTTATAAATTCCTGCCATTTGACTTTTAGAAATCTATCAAACTTCAATGTTACTTCAGCCTGTGTACACTGCAGCAATTGCAATCTTTCTCCAACAGCTAGTCACCACATTTCCCTTCCGTTTCTCATCTACCATTTTCCTTTATCATACCTTGATAAACATTTCCACAATAATGTTTAAATGTTAGCTATCATCTCATAGTAGCATTTCTTATTTTCCTGACTATTTAAATGCATTGGCCATCAGTTACAGTCTATACTTCATTTACAATTTAGCCACTGTCATAATATGTCTAACAACAACCTTGGTTAATGCAGCTGACATCTCCTTATTGTTTATTTAAACATTTAAATATTAATCACCTTTCCCTTCATCTAAGTCCATATTTTTAATCTGCTTATAAATTCCTGCCATTTGACTTTTAGAAATCTATCAAACTTCAATGTTACTTCAGCCTGTGTACACTGCAGCAATTGCAATATTTCTCCAACAGCTAGTCACCACATTTCCCTTCTGTTTCTCATCTACCTTTTTCCCTTTATCGTACCTTGATAAACATTTCCAAGGTAATGTTTAAATGTTAGATATCATCTCATAGTAGCATTTCATATTTTCTGCCAATTTAAATGCATTGCTCATCAATTACAGTCTGTACTTCATTTCAAATAATTAGTGAACTTCTAATTTTATGCCATTCACTTCTTTCCTCTTCATTGCTTCTTTCCATTAGCTTTGGACCCGATTGTCACTGCTTGCAGTTATCTTTATTATTGTTATTATTTTTTTCCTGCCGTAAAACTGAATGTACAGCCTAAACCGTAAGAACTAGACCAACCAAACTTGGTAAGATGATGTCAATTCCTACCCGCTACTCAGATTCTCCGACCCAGGCTTGTCAGCCAGATGGGGGCGCTCTAGCGCCCCCCAACGTGTTTCAGTCTATATCTCCTGTCATATTAGTCCTACAATTGAAATTTTTTTTTCTGCTGATACAGATAGCATTGCTCTACCGACTTGCCATTTGGACTATGAAGCTCCGCCTACTTAGATTTTTTGCTAATTTGCATAATTTGCAAAACTGACCTCTGCCTTCAAGTCCTACCCCGTCTGTCACAATCAGACAAATGAGGTGTCAAACCAATCAGTTCTCTGAGCTGATCAAGACTTACAAAAATAATCATGAAATTTCTGTATCATATGGTCTTCAGCCACGCCGAAACTTTGCATAAAGTTGGCCAGTTTCAGTCTGATTGCTATAACTTGGCTCTGCTTTAACCAATCTTAACCAAATTTGAAATCCTTCCTCCCAGCGCCATTCTGGGGACTAGATATAAAGCTGGCCCCATTTCATCAATAGGGGGCGCTACAACTAAAAACTGCCAATATCTCCTGACTGCATTGACCAATCTAATTGAAATTTGGCAGCTATGTAGTATGTCCATGCCTGAGGTCAGTCATGTATCATGGCAGTCATTAGTTGCAAAATCCTGGCCACCATTAGCCAATGAAAATCAAGCAGCCATTTGACCAGCTAAACAATGAGCAATCCAAACCAAATTTAGGTTGTACAATTGTCCTCTGACCTTCAGCCCACCCTGTAAAGGACACCTCAGTCTGCCATATGGGGGCGCTACAGCACATTTCTGACTATTTCTGAACAATTGTCAAGCGCACAGTTGAAATTTATTGCAAGGCCAATTCAGTATGACATGCTACATCAAATGACATGTAGAACTTGGTTATACATCTATGCCTTTTTAAATGATTTATATAGGTCTGAAAACAGGGCTTTTTGTTAGCCTCCTAGGATCTTCACCAAACCTACACAAATCTGCTATCATTTAAATCAGGAGACAGTCCATATATAAAATTATTAAAAAAATCATAAACTTTCCATGAGGTACGGCCACCAGCCACACCCGAACCATACTGGTGCCACACCCATTTCAATCAGACAGCTATATGTTAGGCGTGCCTCAACCAATCATCACCAAACTTAAATATATAATGTAGGACATTACTGGGGAAGGGCCCTCCAAATTTTGTGCCGATCGGTCAAATGGGGGCGCTACAGCAATATAACATGTCTGTATAAACCTGCAAAATCAGTTCAACTTACATTGTTCTTATTTCTGTTCCAGTCACATATTACTTATAAAAATCTTTTGTCCTGCAAGTTCTGTGTGTCATTCCAAATCAAGATATATGCAATGCCTAATGATAGTCATTTCCATTCCCTTGTGATATTTAAAAACTTAAAAAATTACATATTGCTATAACTACTACAATATCCAGCCGAAGTACGTCATTCTGGTAGTAGATCAATCAGGACATGGCCTTTATGGATAATTTATAAAAATAACTTGACCTACCTGTATGCTATGGCCACCAGCTACACCTAACCTGCAACATTTAAATGCTCATTTCAATCAAACAGCTAAATCTGAGGCATACTTCATCTGATCATCACCAAATTTGACCCACTGATGTACCACTGCACCTCAGACATTCCCTCCAAATTTGGTGCCGATCGGTCAAATGGGGGCGCTACAGCTACTGTCAATATATGTCTAAGACCCACCTTAGCAAATTCAGCTGAAATGTCCTTCTTTCTCATAAATCCTTCAAAGAATTGTTACCTTTCCCTACACCTTAGTCCATATTTTAAAGTTCCTTTCATTTTTCACCAATTTGCCTTATACAACATTATCAGACTTCATTTACAAATGAGAAGGTCAGAAAGCATTTAATATCATTTCTAAAATGGAGCACTGACTCCACCTGCTGGCCACAACATTTCCATTCCCATTTCATTCAAACAGCTAAATCTCAGGCATGCTTCATCCGATCCTTACAAAATTTGATTCACTTCTGTATGACTGGACTACAGACAGATCTTCCAAGTTTGGTGGCGGTCAGTCAATGTGGAGCAGTACAGCCATTGTCCTAGTATGTCTAATATCTACCTTAGCTAATTCAGCTGAAACATCCTTCATAATACTTTCAAGGAATTAACTTTCCCTTCACCTCAGTCCGTATTTTTAAGGTCCTTTCATTTTTCTGCTATTTGACTTATAGAAAATGATCAGATTTTATTTATAAGCCAGGCAGTATACATTGCAGAGTTTTCGCTTTTTTGTATTAAATTGGCCAGTAGGTGGAGATGGTGATCTATTTATATTGCACTTTTTTGGAATTGTTTTTTATAGATTGGCCAACAGGTGGAGTTCGTCCTCTATTTCATTAATGCCATTAAATTCTTTTACGGCTTCTTATGTCTAGAAGAATACTTTACAAATGTAGTAAGCCACTGTTGTTTTGAATATACAAGACAGCATGTGTTCACTGAGGTAGTATAAAGTAAGCTTAACTTGTATGATCTACACTTAAAATATTAGGTATGCAGGTGCCTATTTCTACCGACTACTTAGACCATCTGACACAAACCGTACATTGTCTTGGGCTGAGGCACTTCACCAAAGGGTTCTATATTTTATCCTATATTGGTGTACTAAGGCTGCTTCTGCTAATGGCAGTAGTCAAACTGCCACACCAGGGACTGCATGCATACAGCAGGCTAATATTATACATTATGGCCATTTACTATATAATGTCATTATAGTGCAGTAAGTTTTTCCTTAAATGTTGCTCACGACATTGTAATACTTTTTCTATGTATATTTCCTTTACTGCCTGTTTCACCTACCGTAATTGAAATTTATTCTGACATTTACATGTGTATTTAACATGCTTAAGAATGATGACTGTATTAATGATTATAATATTTATTATTTGTCATTAGAGACATAATTGAAAACACATTATACACATTGTAAAATTGCAATTAAATACATCTGTCTTAGCCAAACATTTAGGTTTGTGTCATTGTTTGAGGAGGCTGAAAAAGTATATTGAGACCACAATAGTTGAGCCAGCACAATTGATATAATATTTCGCATATGATGTGCATAGCATTCTTACATAAACAGTGTATAAAGACCACAAAGTGTGATAGTAGCACTAATATATATATATACTACAAAAGTCCCAACATGGCAATATTCTTTTGAATATGCAATTTAGTGTAAGTCAACACAGGCATCACAAACAAAGCTGGACCGTTATTTTGACATCAATTTAACCATGGCATCATGACTGTGAATTACATAACATATTATGTAGTACAGAACTGTTACAACACATCATTAATGTTTTGTTATTGCAGAGTAAAACTCAAAATAACTCAATAAATACTAAAAAAAAATTGTGAGACATCACAGCAATAAATATCCACAAGCAACAGCACATTTTACTCAAAGTACCTTTGCTGTCAGACTATAGTGTGTGGAGATGATTTCTGGTGCATTTCACTTCAGGTATCTGTGTGTAGTTCATACTGTCTGTGTGCAGTCTCTGAGTTCTTTAGAGAACGCTTTGCTTGTCGACAAAATGGGCGCAGGGAAACTTGATGTAGTGAGTATGGTGTCACTGATATGAAGATAAGGCACTGGAAAAGAGAGTAAAAACAGAACGCTGCATGTCAGCCAATCAGACACTTGCAGTTGTAAAGTAAAACTACTTCACAGACAAAATAATCTTTCAAAGAGGTAAACTCACCAGGCCAGCCCATCTGATTGTTCCAACGTACCAGGCAGTATGATGTGTTAACGAAACTTGATGTGTTGGGCATGTGGTTAGTGTCATCAACAGCAGGCGCTGGAAAAGATTAAAAGATAAAGCATAAACTGCCATGTAAGTTAGACAAACACTGACACAGTAAAACTAAAACTACACCAAAGAGGAAGAAATCTCTGAAAAAGGCAAACTCACAGGGTCAGTGCCTGCTCTGGTCATGTAGCATTCAGTGTGATGTGTCACACTCCCAATATACAGCTGTATGACGAAGGATGCAGTATAGCAGAGCTTGGACAGACAGATTTGCCTTAGGTTGATCATCAGAGAAGCACATGACAATTGTGCCTTAGTGACCTGAGGTTATACGTAGGAGAAGGTAGGTTAAAATCTGCAATATGACAATGTAGTAGGGATTTCTGACAATACTTAGTTACCCAATTTATAAGCTCATACACTGCAAAGTGGTATGTTTTAACTAACATGCCCATGTTAAGTGAGAAACTGTCACTCACGCACCTTTGCTTTGCCCACCCAGTCATGGCACATCCACTGTGTCTAGATAAATGTCTCACACTCACTGCCCAGCTTTCCCACTTAGATCTTAGGTCATCCACATGTATGAATGTTTAGTGTTACTTCATTTTAGCTGTTAGAAGAAACACACAAAACATACACATTACTCCAAAAATTGCATCATATACATAATACCATAATACAGTCAATGTACATATGTCCAACATTTCCTTTTACAGTGTGAAAGTACACTGTACAACACTATACAGACAGATGTCAGTATATGGTCTTACCTTAGCCCATAGATGTCTGTGCCTCTTCGCCCTCTCACCATTCTTTTTGATCAAAGGCTTGCTCTGTGAAATTCTGTGTCTTTTTAGCATGTTTTGCAGTACAAGACATTAGTTTGGTACTGTGTACATCTGATGGTACTTCTTCATTTCCTTACATTTAATTCATTGTAATTATATATTCCATGTTATATAAACAACTACACATTTACATTTTCCAAGTGTGTGGTGCTGTGTAAAGAGGTTCAGTGCAAGGTACTGTCCCACAACACAAAATTTCTATATAGGCAACAATGCATTTCATGAATAGTCAATTATATGACAGGACATGTAAAAATGTTTATGTTTTGTGGAAAATTCATACTATCAACAAGTTTGGCATACTGCTGTTGTGAGGCACTTAACAGAGCACATTACCTCCCTTTTCCAAGCCTATGTCGCGTCCTCTGTGCTAATCTTTCCCTAGCCCCCACACCCACCCCCAGTGCCAGGTGCCCCATCCTCCCCTGCTTCCCAGCCAGCCCTAGCCCTAGGCCCCCTGTCCCAGAAGCTGAAGCCCAAAACCCCTCCCATAAGATTAGCCTTTGCTTATGCTTGGTAGCTAACATGTTATATACAAAACAACACATTTACATTTTTGAAAGGTGTGGTACTTTGTAAAGAGGTTCAGTGCACTGTACTGGCCCACAACACAGAATTTCTATGTTCGCAACAATAATTTTTATGAATAGTCAATTATATTATAGGATATCTAAAATGTCTTTTTTTTTAATTTATAGCATTTCAAAATTTTGGGATACTGCTGTTGTGAGGTACTTGACAGAACACATTACCTCCCTTTTCAAAGCCCACATTGCTTGCTCTGTCCTAATCTTCCCTTAGCCCCCACACCAGCCCCCAGTGCCAGGTGCCCCATCCTAGCCCCCTTATGCCTAGCCGTAGTGACCCTCCCGTAACCTTAGTCCTATGCCTAGTGGTAACCCAATCAGCCCACCTCAGACTACTCCCCAGCAACAGGCCGTCATGTCCAGCCTTAGTGCCCCCTGCCTCAGCCCTAGTGCCAGGTCTCTGAAGCCCAGCTGCAGCCCCCTAAAGCATAGTGCCAGCTGCAGGCCCAGCAGCAGCCACCTCAAGGTCGACCCCAACCCCCAAAGCCTAACATCAGCCTCAGGCTAAATGGCAAGCCCTGAAACACCAGCTCCACTGGTAACCTCTGAGGCCCAGTTGCAGCCTTCTGAAGGCCAGCCCCAGTCTTATCCCCCCATAGCCTACTGGCAACCACAGTGGTAGCTACTGACGGCCAGCCCCAGGCCTAACCTCTAAAGCTTGGCACCAGGCTAAGCCTCCCTGCCAATCCCCCCTAAGGACAGCCACAGCCCCAGCCGCAGTGCCAGCCTCCCAAGGCTGATGCACCCCCGAAAACAATCACTGCAGCACAAAATTTATGTTTCTTGCTGATCTTTCATACAGTTTCTTACAGATAATGTAGCACCACACATTCATGATGGCTGAAATACGTCGGCATTGCTGAAACAAAAATTCTGTTAGTCAAAATGTCTTTGACATACACATGATCAATCAAAGTGCTTTTCCCAGTGGTTGCTTCTTTCACAAGTTGAGCATACCTATGTTCTTCCATAAAATTAGCAATTGTACTTACTGCCAAATGATTTACTGCATGACACATTTTTTTTTGTTTTTTTATAGTTTCTTATAGATAATGTAGCACTACACATTCATGATGGCTGAAATACGTTGGCATTACTGAAACAGAGATGCTGTTAGTCACAATGTCTTTCACATACACATGATCAATCAAAGTGCCTTTCCCAGTTGTTGCTTCTTTGACAAGTTGAGTATACCCATGTTCTTCCATAAAATTAGCAATTGTACTTACTTGCAAAAGATTTTCATTGAAGTCGCCCATGATGATTTTCCCACCTTCCACACTGTCCAACTGAGTGATCAACTGCATCAGGTTCTTCTGAAAGATTGTCAGATTATATGAGGGTGGTCTGTATAGTACCAAGACTGTTGTTCTTAGTAGGCCCACACTGAACTGCACAAACTCAATGTTGACACACTGCAGATTAGTCACAGTACAGTTGGTATGTTCTTTATAATACAAACCCACACCACCATGTTGTTGCTTCTTCAGTTCAGCAAAGATACCATCACTACCCTCATATGCCTGATGTCTGGGCTTCCCATGGTATGAAAATCCAGGCAGCTGTACATCTTCTGTGTCTTCCTCCGAATTTAACCATATCTCTGTCAAGCAGATGATATCAGCTTCCATATACCTTCTGTCTTTCTTTATGTCATCCAGGTGACATGTAAGTCCTTCAACATTATGCAGGAGAATTTTGCATGATGATGGCACTTCCATGACAGGCTCAATAAACACAGGCATGCTTTGCATTGCAGTCTCAATGTCTTGTTTTGCATATATAGCAGTCTCCTTAAAGTCTTCTATCATGAGGCCTTCCAAAGAAGTCACACGGCTTAATGCGACATACGCTTGTCCAGCTGTAAATATCTTCTTTAGTGATACAACAGCCTTATCCACTGTCAGACCTTGTACCTTGTGTACTGTACAAGCCCAAGCTAATTTCAATGGAAACTGCCGTCGTGTTCCACCACTGTTTGTCACTCTCTCCTCCTCTGGTTTAATTCGTGTAGCTTTGTCCAACCCTACTTTGAGGCATGGCTTCTTTCCCCTGAGTGACTTTCCAGCTGCTTCATTGTCAAATGTGATGTATATCTCTGATGGAAAATCCTCATCAGTATCAAAGCGGATGTCACTGACTGTACCAAATGCACCATTTACCAGGCCGTCTGAAACATCGATGTTTTTCAGCAGCATTACTCGTGCATTGACACCTACATGTAGTGATTCTAGGAGACATGTCTTCTGAACATTGGCATGATGTCCATGTTTCCTTTCCAGTCTGCCAGTTGCAGCAACCCTTTCAAAATCCTGAGCATGAATGATGACATGGTCTGAGCAGATCTTCCGCAGCATATGGTAGTTATGCTGATCAACTTCATCATTGGTTGCATAAATATGAAGAGCAGTACTGTCTTGTCCTTCGCCTGTCACACATTGTTTCAGCATAGTGATGTCTTCCGCCAGCATTGCATCACCCCTTTTGCGTTTTCTTAGTCGATTCAGCAACTGTGCAAACTCCATATCTTTCTGTCTCATAATTTCAGTGAGCTCCACCATAGCAAAATGATTCTGCCATAGATTTACACCTTTACCCTCAGTATACAAAGCTTTCCCTTTCACAGGACAAAGTTGGTAGAAATCTCCAACAGCAATGATTGAAACATTTCCAAAAGCAGAATAATCTCCGATTTGTTTGATTTGTCTTAATCTGCCATGAATATACGCAAGCAGCTTGTGATCAACCATTGAAATTTCATCGATAATCAATATCTGCAGGTTTCCCAGTTCAGCTCTCAATGAATTTAGTTTTTCATCTCCAAGTGGTTCATATGGCAACTTTACATCTGTTGCAATATGGAAACAAGTGTGTATCGTTGCAGCTTTTATGTTGTAAGCACTAACTCCAGTTGGAGCAGTCAGTAACACATGTGTCTCATCTGGATTATGTGACAACTGACGCAAGATACGAGCTGCCTCATACTGTATTGCTTTGATCAAGACTGACTTGCCCACACCTCCAGGTCCAGATATGAATACATGAAATGGTTCTGGGTTTTCACCACGTGCCTTCTGTAAACACCAGTTTCGTATTTTGTAAAAGATCTCAGATTGCTTGTTATTCAGTGAGCGAAGCAAAGCCAAGGCTTCCTGCCTGGACATACCACAAGGATTGTCATGCAACATATAGCGACTCAGTCTTGGTAACAAATCTGGTATCTCATCACATTGTTCTCTCATTTCTGGTGTAATGTTCGATTTGCTGGCAAGACACTCTAACCGTTCACGTTCAGTCTCTGGACAAATCTCTGCCCAAGCATCTTCCATTGCACCATGCAGCTGTAGGTCTTCCTGAGCTTTGTCTATTGCACTTGATTCCTTTTCAAAACTTGACATGTTTGACTCCACAACCAGTTTCACTGAATGCAATTCATCAAGAAACTTGACACAACCAGTCTCATAGAATTCCTGGTAACTGCCAAAAGTAGAAGGTTTTAACTGTGCATCGAAATAATGTGGCAGAAAAAGTTGCAAAATGCTGTGGTAATATTTTTCTGGGTCCTTTGTGGGTGAAAAGCGAGCATACCGAACAACAGCTGCATCTGTGCGTGTCCTTTTCTTCACAAATCCTAATTTTCTGTCCAACTGCACACTTCCAGGGCATGAGCTCTGAGACTTAGATAGTATTCTGTACTCAGATGCAAATCTCGCCAGGCACATTCCTGCAAACACTTCTGTTTCTGGTCTGGCTTTATATCTATCAGTGATACTGTTCATCCAAATTCCTTGTTCATCCTCATTCTCACACTCAGCTTTCTTCCATATGACGTTCAATGGAAGGCTCATTTTTACCACATTTTCTCCAGTTGGGATAAACTGCACCTTTCGTGATCCCTCTTTCAACCTCATGTTAGTCAGACGATAAACACTTTCTTGAGCTGAAACTTCACGATTGTGCAGGAAGACACTGCCAAGTTGCCGAAGAGCTTCTTTTGCATCAAGGTTACCTTGCTGGGTGGCCTCTTTCTGAGCATTTGCCAGTAGCAGTCCCATCTCTCTCTCAGCTTTGGAAATGTAGGAAATGATGTACACAATACATGAATATGCATCAACCACAAACTGAATGTCCATGTTTGCATTCCAACAGCGTAAAAGGTCTCTGTTATATTGGTTCACCCACACTTCACATGGTCTCCTCTTAAGAACAATGGTAGTTTTTTTTGTGATTCTTGAGTACGCAGCTTCAAATATTTCCTGACTGATACCAAATGTACTAAATAAGGAATCAACAGAGTCATAGTTGGCCTCAGGGTTTAGTACAGCATCCTTCACTTTTTTCATGATAGCGTCTGCTACCTCTTTTTTCAGGGGCTGTCCATCTGTCTCACCATCTCCAAGTTTGCATGATGACACAAATGTTCTGTTGCTTGGAGGACGTGGGAAATTGAATCTACAAGTTTTCCCTTTTTTCTTGCATGTTTTTGAGTGCCTCTTACTATGTTGCTGTACACTACATACAATTTCATGCATTTCATCGTTACCCTCTGGCATTTCACATGTCACATAGTGATCAATGAAAGCTGATACTTCATCTTCATCATCTTTGCCAACCTTAGGTGCATCTTCCACCCAAAACAAACAGTGAGTGTGAGGTGATCCCCGTTGCTGAAATTCTATTCTGTAGAAATAATCAACTATTTTGCCAATGGGTTGTGCTTCTGACATGATGACATCTTTCAGGAAGCAGTGGAATCGATAGTCAAACATTCTGGCAGCTGTCACAGGATTGTTTTTCAACAGTGCACACCTTTCTGACCAGTCAAGCTCAGCACTTGATGCATCTATGCCATCTTGTTTGAAGATTGCTGTCATCAGTTCTGTCCAGCGTAAATCAGCAGAAGAAAAGGAGCAAAACCATGTGGGAATACCAAGCTGTCTTACCATCGCAAACAAATCTTTCTGAACACTTTGCCAAAAAACAGGGGTGCCTCTGATTGGTCTTAGAAATTTATAACCTTCATCAAAATTGAACATCTTTTGTAGAGACTCCTTATTTGTCAAAGTTTCTGATGTGACAGGACACTTATCCCGTGCATCATAGCCTTTTCTCACAGCAATTGACACATTTGACACAACCTGCTGAAGCTCAGACAAATACTGCCCATAAAATATATAGTCTAAGTTTTTTCCAAAACGTCCATCTGCATTAAGAATTCTTGTATTTAAATACCTACACAGTGTCAGTTTTTCCTTCTTTCTGTCATGAAAAGTACCTGTTCCTTTTGGGAAAAGGACTGGAAAACATTTAGCTTCATTTGACTCATCAGTTAGAAGCCTCACTGGATTGTTTCCTTCTGCAGGTGCCATCGACATGATTCCATCAAAGTGCTGATCAAAGATCTCTTGTGCGATGTCTACAGGTTGAAGACACGTATCCATATACATGCCATGTTGTTGTCTATCATGCAAAGTTTCATCCATTTCCTCATCCTCTATGTTATTTTCATTATGCTCTGCATCTGCATGTGTGTCACTTACATCACCAGGTACTTCTTTAGTTTTCTGCAGGGGATTAATCCAGTCATTGTTGAACTCCACATTGCTGTAAAATTTGTTATTCTCTGTAAGATACACCAAAGCCTTCTTTATTTTTTCTGGATGCACAAATTGATATTTGTAATGCCCTTTGTAAGTTAACTTCCTCTTCAGCTTTACACGAATCATAAGGTCATCATTGTTGACTCTTGGTAAAACTTCAGCTACATTTGGAACACTAGATGGGACACAAGTCACAGGACCATGAACACCATTTTGTCCACCTTTTGGCAAAGACACAATTCTCATGAAAGGAATATGCATAGAAATCAGATGCTGTTCCAGTGAATTTAGATGCTGTAACTCTACAGGGACAGGGTCTAAAGCTAGATTGTTTGCAACACTCTCTGCTGGCAGCTTCCCATCAAGAATCTTTCTGTGACACGTGTGGCAGATCCACAAGGAACCTGTAGGGCCAATAACACTGCTACAGTCATCAGAACACATATCTATACATTTATGCAAGTATGTCTCAGTGATACACTGTGATGCCACCAACGCAACTGCCTGTGATTTTCTGAAGTACTGATCTTTCTTGCACATCACAACTTGGTGTTTAAATAGCATTCGATGACACACTGAACAAATGTATTCTGGGCCTTTACTTATTTTCTGTCTAAACTGTTCAATCACATAGTTAATGTCTTTTCTGTTATCCTTCTCTTTAGTCCGTTTTTCAATATTTCTGCTTTTTACTGCAGTGGCATAACAGCTGTCTGTTTTGTATCTATTACTGCAACTTTGCTTCTGAGCTGATTGGTACACTGGATTAGAATGGTAAGCTTCAAATTTATGTTTCTTCACAGCTTCTCTGTAACTCTCATTTGTGGCATACTTACTACCCAAAAACTCTTTCACACGTTGCCTGTGTTCAATGTCAGTGGCATACTTCTGCAGACTTGACTGCTTCACACGTTGCCTGTGTTCAATGTCAGTGGCATACTTCTGCAGACTTGACTGCTTCACACGTTGCCTGTGTTCAATGTCAGTGGCATACTTCTGCAGACTTGACTGCTTCACACGTTGCCTGTGTTCAATGTCAGTGGCATACTTCTGCAGACTTGACTGCTTCACACGTTGCCTGTGTTCAATGTCAGTGGCATACTTCTGCAGACTTGACTGCTTCACAAGTTGCCTGTGTTCAATGTCAGTGGCATACTTCTGCAGACTTGACTGCTTCACAAGTTGCCTGTGTTCAATGTCAGTGGCATACTTCTGCAGACTTGACTGCTTCACACGTTGCCTGTGTTCAATGTCAGTGGCATACTTCTGCACACTTGACTGCTTCACACGTTGCCTGTGTTCAATGTCAGTGGCGTACTTCTCCACACTTGACTGCTTCACACATTGCCTGTGTTCAATGTCACTGGCATACTTCTGCACACTTGACTGCTTTACACATTGCCTATGTTGAATGTCCATGGCATATTTTTCCACACTTGACTGCTTCACACATTGCCTGTGTTCTATGTCTGTGGCATACTTCTGCACACTTGACTGCTTCACATGTTGCCTATGTTCAATGTCCATAGCATATTTCTTGACACTTAACTGCTTCACATGTTGTCTATGTTCAGTGTCTGTGACATACTTACTTACACTTGACTGTTGTACACATTCGCGGTACTCCATATCTGTAGCATACTTACTGATACCTGATTGTTTAACACGGTCTCGGTAGTCGTCATCATCATGGTAGCGCTTCATCTTTCTGGCAAGTTGTTGCTCCCTGTACACGTCACTTACATCATACCATCTTTTTTCTGTTTCCAGTTTCCGACGACTTGATGCCATTTCAGATGGTGTGTTAATTTCAGAGCATCGTGTGGCACAACATTCAGTATCACGCCCTTTCACACAAGTCACAACCTCATAATGTGACTCATTACAATGTTTCAGGTATATACCTCTTGGATCAGAACCAATACATGTGGAGTACTTCAACCATTTGCTATCGGAGTATGTGAAAATATGCACACCAAGCAGATCAGCGGCAGCTTGAATCTCTACCTCAGAAGCCCAAGTACCAACATATTTCATCCGTGATGCAGTGACATACTCAGTGACAGAAGAGTGACCTTCCCTAAGACAAGCAACATACCTGGATTGATTTTTTAGTATGTGACCAACAACAGCACGTCTAATTTTCCTGTGTTCTTTCTCATTTCCAGTAATAGCAAAAGCCAGAGATCTGAAAAAGCAGTTACCATCACCAGTAATAGGCACCATTCTGCAAGGGTCACCCATTGGAAACTGTGCAGCCATGTTTACATGACCATGATCAATGTACACCACACCAAGCTTACAGGAAAGGCTTCTTTGCTGCTGTGTTGTCAAAGGACTGAACAAAAACTGCTCACTGCATAGCTCACTGATAAATACTACATCACCTTCATTGCTCACATGCATATCAACCTCAGGTTCTGCATCGTCTGTCACATTTGGCCTTACCACACCATATTGGCTCTCTGACATGTTGAGAAACTGCTTGACTCTGGCCACTGAGGAGTTACCGTCTGGATGGTCTGACATGCTGGTAGGCTGGTTGAGACTGGTGACTGAGGAGTTACCATCTGGATGCTGCTGCAGGATGCTTCGACTGGTCACACTCACAGCTGTAATCTCAAACTGTTCCCCTGTTGCATCTAAAGACAGTCCTAGGGTATTTACATGGTCTAGCAAAGAATCTATGTTAGAGTGGTACACCAATATACTTCTGCCTGATGCGTCGCTTGCTCCATCTCCTCGTCGGGAATGGGAGTCGATCACCACATACCATGACCCTTGCTTAATGATGGCACATGTATTTACTTTAAGAGTAAAAAGACACGCATCATACAGTGAGAATACTCTTCTTACCGCTTCATCAGCTGACATGAGAATGTTGCACATATCTCCATATTCACTCACACCAAACAAGCCAACAAACATGTCATCATGGTAGTTTATTTCAAATTTATCACCATTCAATGTGTACTCAGTTGGTAGATCTCTCACAAACAAATACCCAGAAGCATCTCGAATTCTCCCAGCATCTCTGATGGTAGTGTAGAGGTCATCTCCGTTCAGCAGTACTTGGTCAATGTTTGTGACTGACCAGCTTAAAACATTCTTTGTCTTACACATTAGTATGGCCATCAAACTATTAGCAACACATTGCTTGTTACTGTTAATGCCAAATCGTGGGTGTCCTTGATGGAAGGAGCCTCTCACAGTACGTGCCTGAGGAAAATGAGATACATGGATAGTTACAGGGTTCACATGCTGCCGTTGATCCAGGATAGTTTTTTGTTCAGACTTTGACAAGGAATTTGACAAGGAGTTTGACAAGGGCTTTGGAAAATGCTTTGGAAAATGCTTTGGAAAATGCTTTGACAAAGAATTGGATGGTCGCATGGATGGTTTTATAGATGGTCGCATGGATGGTTGTATAGCTGCAGCCTTTCTTTTATGAGGCGGCTGCACAACCTCGTCAGTCAAAGCCTTGTCTTCATAAAGAGAAGGCATATACAACTCGTCATCTGTCCTACAAATGGCACCCAGGGTGGGAACCTGGTGGTCATGACTTGTCGGGAAAGTCACAGTCTGGATCTTTTTGGTATTCCAGTAGGAGGGAAAAGAAATAACCCTGTCAGTCATAGCCATGACAGATTCAGGACGCTGCTCTGCAGCCTCATCAGGTTCCTGTTCACTGGTAGTGGGTTGACGCCGGTCCATCAGCCTTTTCTTTGCTGCTGCTGACCGTCGGGACGCCTTGGTGCGAGGCATCTGCAGATGAACAAGGGGGGAAAAAAAACAACACAAGGCACACCTGCTTACAACTTCACTTTGCACTCACACCATTACATGATTATACATCCTAATAGCTAGGGATGCACACTTGTAATTGAAAATTACTGGTTCGAATCTCTGATGAGCAAGGTACCACTGATGTGCCCTAAGCAAAATACCACCCCCAAGAACTGCTGCAATGATGCTTCTGTCAAGTTGTTCCTCGTACTATATGATACTCACTTCATACCATCTTTTCTCATTCCAGTTTCAAACAGTCTTCCATATGGGTTAAATGCAGAAGACATTTTATGGTCGTGCAGTGTGTGTGTTGTGGTGACTCAGTAATTATCAGTGATCACAAAACTTAATTGATATATACTACTTAATGCAGTTCCAATGCTGTTTTTCTGTGAGAATGTACACTGACACTTCTCAGCTACTTAGAAGTCAGTGATGCAGCTAAATTAATATTGTAGTGTCTAGACAGTAAACCACAATTTACACACTAAACTAAACATTTCATAAAGCATTACAATCCTTATCCTACAATCAATCTCACATAACTTTATTCATTTTTAAATGACACCGAAGACTTACCTGTCAAGTCACACTGTGAAACATTCATATTACACATAAACAAGTTACACCTGAACACCAACTGACGTGTTTCTCACATGTATTCCAATTTTCCCTGTCAGTCTAATGCAATATTACAAATGCTACAAATTACTCATCTCACAGATAGAAATATACCTTTGCTCTTTAAAACCAATGTCATGGCCATTTACCATATTGGGGAAAAGCACCTCTGTCTCTACATATTCAATGTGCTGTTGTATAAACAACTCTTGAAATTTATTTTAAAATGTTAAAATTAACACACAAGCACTTCTTTACAAAGCATGTACTTTACAAGTATGGAAAAGTCTTCGTACTACTGTAGCATAAACTAAAACCTTAGGTTCCTTTAAATCAGACCTAGATAAGATTTTAACAACTAACATATTAAGCAGTAACACAATTACCCATAAAATACTATGCTTCTCTTCCGATAGCAAATTAATGTGCAGCATATAGTTAGAATATGGAATATTCTTCCTGGTAGTAAACCATAACCAAAAACCCTAGGTTACCTTAAGTAAGATAAGATTTTAACACCTGTAACATATTAAGCAGTAACACAATTACCTATAAAATACTATGCTTCTATTTCTATAGCAAACTAATGTAGTGGCAATGCTGACTTCTCCAAGTGCACAAAGCATACCATTTATCACCTTTTCCTTTGAAATGTCTTTCTCAAACAGAAATCTGTAGAGAAAAGTGACAGAAGACTTTCATAGCATCAACATTCCTTAATAGCCAGTGTTTATTAAAAACACCATGTACACTTGATACACCTTCCATGGTCACTCCGAAACAATTGGTGGTAGACATCAGCTTCAAAATATTCACCTTTGATTCCTCTGTCGTCAGACCTCTTCAAAGTCTATAAAGACAAGATACATCAGTTAATAACCGACATGTATATACATTTCATTAGTATATGCAAGATTGTGATAAACTTACCACACATTTTTCACGTTAGCATTCCTAGCACTCCATTAGTATTAAGTTTGTTTCATAACAGCTTACATCTTAAATCTATAAACCGTAATGCCAAATAAACTCTGAAATGCCGATTAACAAAACCGATACTACTGCTGTTTTCTGAAAACGGTGTGTTGACATTAATGTTTAAACGTAAGTCTTCATACACTAAATTAAACACAGTTAAATACAGATATTTCAAAAGCAGACTAACATCGACACGTCCGCAAGTAGTACTTTAAGAGAAAGTAATACACCAGTAAAACAGTAAACGTTGACTGTAATATGCGTTTACTGTCGGTCACAAACCAACAAATGACTTGTACTAACAATGCGTATTTAACACTTCTTTCCCAACAGTAGTCGCGTACGCACCTCTGCAACTATTGCATTTATAAGTCTACCACCAAGCTCAAAAAGATAGGTAAAACAACGTACAAAGTAATCAAAAAGGAGAATACACGATACCACCAACAAACAAGTGATACATAGACCATTACACACATACACCGTCTTACCTGTTCAGTAGTAAAATGCAAAGGATTACCCTCGCTAGTGCACAAGCCACAGGGTGGTCACTTCCACGTAAAAATAGTCCCTCTCGTTAGAACTAATGAAGTTAGTTGTGTATGCTAAATTTTACAGGGCTTTCTATAAACTCTTCAAACACACAGCAGCGAACCTTCAACATACAAGTAAAAACAAATTTGGCTGACAAAGAACAAAACGAAACTCTTTAAAAGATAAAACTAGTAAATTACTACTGCGACACTGACCAACTAGTATAACAGTAATGCTTTGCGCGCCGTTGTGCTTTAAATGTTACTGAACGAAAATAAAACTTTAAACGGATTATAAAGCTTAAAACATAAAAAGTACGACATGCCACAAACCCAGAATCCCTATCGGCTGCATTACAAAATGTTACTTTAAAACATAGGCCTATATGAACGGGGATAATATAAAGCCCTTCAGACATTGTAATATTCTGACACTGCGCTATACAAATAAAATTGAACCAAATAAAAGTATATTTCACTGTAAATCGATAATTACACGGTGATCCCGTTCTATTTTTATTTCGTATATGTGCACATGCTTAGCAAAAACAAGACACCTAAAATGGCGTCGACGGAAACAGCTCAAACAAACGCTTACGCTGCTCAAACACTATCACCTAAGACCAAACTAAAATATGTTTTAAAAAACCTTAACACAAAATAAACCACCTACAATTAAAAAAAAAACCAGCACAGCGCCAACAAACAAATGAAAATATACCATTACACATACGTAGCGTCTTACCTCTTGCAAATCCAGAAGTATAATGTACAGGAGAAGCCTTGCTTCAGACCTGCTAGTGGTCACGTACTTCAGCCAATCAAAACCGTAAAAGCAGGTTCCTGTCTCTCTGTCAACCTAGCTCAGCGAAACCAAGACACAAAATGGCGGCCACTAAAACGCCTCTTCACGGCTATTCTGAAGTAACGCTTAATCAGCTTATCAATTTATGAAGTTATTTATTTACGCTAAATTATACACACTTAACTCTTCATTGAGCAGCAAACCTTTAACATAAAAGTAAAGTTTCCTGACAAAGAACATAACCAAACTTTTTAAAACACAAAACTAAGGAATTCCTAACCAAACACTAACCAAGCACTGTAACAGTAATCCTTTGCGTGCCGTTATGGTATATTTGATTTTTTTAATATAAAAAAAACATTTTTTTATCAAATTTCAATGACAGAGAAGCATTTCAAGCATCAGCTACCTTTTTCAAAATATATTACTTTTTCCTTTACCACGATAACGTCGGATTTCACGTAGGCATACCTTACACAATTGGCGAAATGTTACTAAACGAAAATAAACTTCAATAAACCAGAGATACGTCTACCGTAATTATAAATGTTAAAATATAAAACTACTGCATGCCACAGACACAGAGACAGCGTTTAAAACATATTCTGCGCTTGTGCACGAAAATGAATGTTATTCACTGCTGCCGAATACTTACCAGCTGCACTACGAAATATATCACGTTACAACATAGGCATAAATGAGCGTGGATACTGTAAAGCGCTTACGCAAAATTTCATGTTATAACAGTGCGCTATATAAGAAAAATGGACAGAAAAAACTATATTTCCGCGGAAAACCAATTTAATTGATAACTACACAGTGATTTCATTATATTTTTGTTCCGTATAAGCGCGCATACTTAGCAAATACATAAAACATAAAATGGCCACCATAAAATAGCTCTCCATGGCGCATTTAACACTGCAGAAAAAGACGCTTACGCGGCTGAAACACTATTGGCTAAGACTAAACTAAAAACATTTTTTTAAAAAAACTTTACCACAAAATAAACCACCTACAATTAGAAAACAGCAAAATGTCAACAACCGAATAAAAACATACCATTACACATATGTAGCCTCTTACCTCTTGCAAATCCAGAAGTAAAATGTATAGCACAAGCCTTGCTTGAGACCTGGGAGTGGTCACGTACATCAGTCAATCAAAACCGTTCCTGTAACAGCCACCTTCGCAAATTCAGCTGAATTGTCCTTATTTCTCAAAAACCTTCAAATAACTGTTACCTTTTCCTTCACCTAAGTTCATATAAATAATAATAATTGATACTTTATTAATCCCCATGTGGAAATTCTTTTTACGCCTCCCTCAAATTGCTCTTTATAGACCAAGCTGTCCGCGAAGGGCAGCCACCTCTTGGGGGGCGCCCAGGGAGCTGGGGGTTATGGGCCTTGCTCAAGGACCTGCAGACATGCTAAGGCTGGGCTTGAACCGGCAATCTTGTGATTACAGGCACATGGCTTAGCCCACTAAGCCACACGCTGCCCCTAATTTTGAATTCCCTTTCATTTTTCGCCTATTTGCCTGGTACAACATTATCAGACTTCATTTACACATAAGTATTGAATACCATTTTATCAAATGGAGACATGTCTATTTCAATCAAACAGCTATAAATGTCAGGCATGCTTCATCAAATCCTCACAAAATTTGACTGACTAATGTAGCACAACAGTGGAAAGGCATGTGGAGACCTGAGAGGACGCACACGTTTACAGTACTAGTTTAAGTCTATACAAATTAATATGTGGTGTTGCGCTACTTCTGCACTGCTTCTCGCTTTGGCAGCTGCGTAGTTTTCCTGCACTTAACTTTGTCTCCTCTCGGGATTTTCGCTCGGCTGTTGTCGGGTTTGGCGCCTTTTACTACTATCGCGACTTTTCAGTGTCTATTTTTGTGCCTTCTGCCGCCTTATAGTCTGACACTTCACAGTGCACGGACACCTTTAGTTGTATCGCTCTGCAGCTATGGCCAGCCCTGCGAAAATCGCAAAGGACGACTTCGAAACTTTGGAGGGCTTCTTGCACTCCGTCTCACCTACTATTGTATCAAAGCGAAATTCAAAATATTTTACTGCAATGCTGCAAACTAGCAGAGAAAACTTTCACAAAGTTATCTGCTTTTCTGCAGAAAAGCAGACATCTTTTGCTCAGGCCTCGAAAAACAACACTGCAGTGAGGCTCACCAACGTCAAGCGAAGCATAAGTAAGTCTTAATTTTGTTAAAATAACAGAAAACAAAACATGACGATGTGCTTCAAATGAAGTGGCCATTTAGCCTAAATAAAGATGGTGTTTATTCGTTATTTATGTTTTCTAGGCTTTTCGGATCCCACTGGATTTGATATTTTGTGCAACAAAGCCACCAACTTAGAGGTCGTGAAGCTGTCCTTTCTGCCCAGGGTCCCCCCCAGCAGCTTAAAGCAAAATATTGCAAAGGTGAAAACGCTGGGACCGAGACAAACTGTGAGTATATGTAATAATCTTATGAGTAGTACGATGAAATGGAGTCGTGCGTTGTTTTGTTAACATAGCCCATTATTAAAAGCGCATTAATCCGTTTTAATAAATACATTTTTAACGTGCCTGTACATTTAAATTAACAAGTGTTACCCTGTTTGTGTTGTGTATAAACTAGTTGTACCGCACTTTATTTAGTCCTCTTTTTAACGCGGCGTAAAATACATGTAAATCACCCTGCGGTAATTTTCAACGTAATTGTGATATAATACCCATGTCTTGTAAAGTAAGCTATTGTTACTGTTTTCTAAGCAGCCTAATATACTATATGTGTGTGTAACAGGTGGCTGTCCTAGAAGCGAAAGTTTTGGCACCTGGAAGCTTCACTAAAACCGTCACTATCAACGGCGCTGAGTTAGAGCTAAAACAGTTCCAAATAGGGGATTCAACAGGACAGCTGAAGCTCGCCTTATGGGATACACAGATAACAAAGGTGGAACCTATGAAATCATATAAATTTACAAACTTGTCAACCAGGGAACGTGACGGAGGAATAACACTGTCGGGGACTCCATCCACGTCCATAGAAGAAATTAGCGGACTGGAAGTCCCTGAATCCACTGAAGTCGATGAGGCGGAGACAATTTCCGAGCGATCAGGAACTGTAACCGGCATTCAGATATTGTGCAAACTTAGGTGTTCGAAATGCCAAACACCACAAATTGAGTTTAATGCTAAATCGTCGGTTCAGCGGTGCATCGGCTGCAAACTGATGCAAAAGTGCTCTAACTACAACGCCACATACACTGGAACTATGTCTCTTACACAAGATGGAAAAGATCACACGGTCACCATTACTAACTGCGCATTGCGCTGTTATTTAACTGAGCAAGGTATCTGCCATCTTTTAAACGATGTCGAAGATATGGAAGAACACTTTATCAGTGTAGGCCAGTTTTCTATAAGTATAAATGAAGCTGGCCTGATCACAAGTATCAGCCAGACAGTTCAAAAGCAACAAGACGGTGATGTTACTAACAATGTTGCTAATTTCAATGAAGCTAACTAGGTGTGTGTTGCGATTTTTTTTTGTGAGTTTTCAATCGTGTGTAATATTTTGTACATACCGTTATCTATACTATTTACTCATTGTTTAATTGTTCGTCATAAATAAATATATTTCGCTTATTACATCTCTGTTCTATATTATTGGTGTACACCTAAAAGATTAAATCTTTTAATACCCAGGTTCTGTTTACAGTACACATTTTCAGCAACTGCAATTTGTAAAACATAACCATGTCAGTGGTGACTTCTTGGCACACTACATTTTAAACAAGAAAATCCTAATAAGCTGACACTTATACTAGATACTTTAGACGTATGTTTATACGTATATCGTACAAAATAGAGTGCTTCATTACCACTAAACTGGAACAACTTTATATCCATGTCGCCACTTCAACGAATGTGATTGATAGCGATTATACATCCCGTCTCTTGTCATACTACACAAATTTTATATTTCTTTTAACACTAGAATTCCTGGTAAAATGACGCTCTCTTCACGAGGAACCCCCCTGTTACTCCCCAGACAAGCTACCCGCCCCCTCTCCAGCACTATTAACACCTTATGTTTTGCAAATGAATCAAAGTCACTCAGTCAAGTCGTCCCCCAGCCTGAAGTCACTTCTTCAGCTCTGGTCTGTACTGAAGAGTTTATCTAGCGGTGTGTTGTACAGAATCGTACACATGTTTTATATATTGCATATATAATCATATACAGTACATATGATTTAGCACTTTTGTGTGCTCATAACTGCACATCCTGTTTCATGCACACGTCCGGAGTAATTTGCAGTCTAAGAAAAGGTAAGTTTACACATTACATCGCGTAACATTTTTGGCACCCCTCAAACAATATTTCGTTTTTACTTCGTGACACACTTATAATTCATATACCGCTCTAATATCATATCAGGGTCCATTTACTAATATACATAAATCAATTTATTTTTTAGCTCTACATTTTACAACTGAATAAACTAGGCTAAACAGATTAATTGTTGCAGACATTAACTATATCTATTTATTATATCAAACGTAACCGCTTGAATGTGATAAGGAAACACGGGAACGCGAAACTCTTTTTTTGTACCGTAATATACTTAATATACTGTTTCTATTAATGAGCACTTTTGTGTGCTCACAACTGCCCATCCTGTTTCACAGGTATATCATGAATAATCCAATACATAAGTAAAGAGTAATTTATAATCTTTCGTGTGCTCATAACTGCGTAACCTTTTGCGAAGGTAGCGTCATCAGTGTTTACATGGAAAGCGCATTGTGCCATCTCATAAGACATCGACATAGTAATCAGTATAGTCTTTTGTGTGCTTGAACTTTATACGGTCTTTACACATTCTGAGTTGCAAATTCTATTTTTCTTCATTACTTATAAAATTACTTTATCTGTCGTCGCATTTATAATGCATGTATCACGCTAATGTCATGCCATGTTAATTTTAACGACATACATTAATTAATTTGTCTTTTAGCCCTGATCTAACTTTAAAACTAAAAAAGAGATTAACAACGATTGTTACAGACCGTAAGCAAATGCATTTATTTATTCTTTCAAATACTTTGAAGAAACTAAAATCACAATTGCTAAATCAAGAGAAATACGGATTAAATTGTATTTCAAATTACGATTATAATGTGTATATACATGTATTTTACGATTCCTCACACCACACTGTTAGAAAGACGTTTCTGTGCATACCTGAGATTGAAACCATGAAACTCGTTTTCCTTTTATGGTACCTTATATGGTACTTTGGTACTACCCATAGTACTACCGTGGTAAAACAAAAACCATAATTGATAACCAAGATTATACTATAGGGTTTAACTGTAGTGAAACCATCATAAAACCATAGTCAGTTTCCATAGTTACAAAAAAAACATAAAAAATGGCAAACCATTGTAAACCATTGTCATTTAATAAGAGTAAAATCATGGTTAATTTTCGTAACGGTTGTTTCCCAGTTTGCTTTACATACGAATGTTACTTCATTTTCAATTATTTAATGAAATGGTAATTTGTTTTATGCAATGCTACTTTGTATGTACTTTTTAAAATCTACTGCAATATGTTTACTTTGCTCGCATTGTGTGTACACTATTTCTACCTTGTCTGTTTGGCATTATCTGTGTATCTTCTGTAAGAGAACATATTATTCACATGTTAGGGGCAGCGTGTGGTTCAGTGGGCTAAGCCTGTGTGCCTGTAGTCAGTAGTTCGCTAGTTCAAACCCAGTCTCAGCAGATCTGCAGGTCCTTGAACCAGGTCCTTAACCCCCAGCTTCCTGGGCACTGCTACTGGTGGCAACCCTAAGCGGACAGCTTACTCTATAAAGACCAAGTTGAGGGAGTTGTAAAGACAATTTCCCCACGACGATCAATAAAGTTTTGATTATTGGTCTGCACCAGAATTTCCCCCAGTAAATCAAAACCTAACTTAGATCTTATATCATTTATAGGGATGACTTCTTCCCATAGTTATGTATTGTCAAAACATAATTTCTGCATTTACATACAATCAGAGTACTGAGTGTGCATAATAATTAATTAGCTACTGAGGTTAGAATACTCATCCTACCTAGGTTTCTGTATGTTGAGCAGGTTATAGGAATGGTTTAGTTTTAATGTGTATATAATAGAACAGTGCAAAAACGCAGTTTCACGCAACAGTCTTTGTCTATGTTAGCAATGTTAATATATGTATATCTAATTTATGTGTCTATGTGTACTCTAGCTTTCTGATTTATGTTTCTAACTGAATCTAAGCAAAACCTTCATAATACACCTACTATAACTATATGTCCCTCATTATTTTTATGCTTAAATCACACTAACTGCTAACCTGTTTCACTTATACAATTTGATTTCAAATGATAATGATCGCCAAACTACTCGCTCAAACCAACAAGCCCCGATTTTTTTCAGGGATTTTCTTTTCCTTCTTGCCGTGAACAATGACACGGCGGTCACGTGACTGATGTTTCGAAACATTTCGTAAACTCCGTATCAAGACCAGAAGGTTCGGACGCGTTCGGAACGGATCGATCCTGGGTGCCGAAATTGCCATCTCTACCTAAAACCTGGAAAAGGGTACCTTAGATCAAACGCCGTTTGCTGGGACGGGCGACGCTTTTCTACAGGTAACCTTATATACTATACGTGACCAGGTATTCACTGTTGTTTGGTGCGGTGAAACAAGGCAACTTGTAACGGGCAATTTCTGCTTTTAGGCTACAAGCTGCTACTTAAGCTCCGTTTGCCTAGGTAACGCGGCTAAAGTACTTTTAGTATTTTAAGTGGTTACTTAAAATATTGGCATCTATTTAAAACTGATGTGTGCGTGTATGTTACTTTTTTCTTTTAAAGGTGGTTTAGACAAGGCTTTTCTACAGGTAACCTTATTTACTATACGTGACCGGGTATTTACTGTTGTTCCGTCCGGTAAAAGAAGGCAACTTGTAACGGGCGATTTCTACTTTTATGCTACAAGCTGCTACTTAAAGTCTGTTTGCCTGGGTAACGCGGCTAAGCTACTTTTGGCATTTTAAGTGGTTACTTAAAATATTACCATCGATTTCAAACTGATGTCTGCGGGTCTGTTTATTTTTTCTTTTAACACTAGAATTCCTGAAAAAATGAGACTCTCCTCACGAGGAGCCCCCCCCTTACTGCCCACACAAGCTGCCCGCCCCCTCTCCAGCACCATTAACACCTTTTGTTTTGCAAATTAATCACAGTCACTCAGTCAAACTCACCCCCCAGCCTGAAGTCACTTCTTCAGCTCAGGTCTGCACTAAAGAGTTTATCTAGCGGTGTGTTGTAAAGAATCGAATACATGTGCTTTCATAGAGCATAATTTGAAATATAGTGGAACCACCAAATGTACTAGGTTAACCGTGCTGTCAATTACATAAATATGTGATATAACAAATACATATACTTGATGTATGTTCTTCTCACAACTATTTGTGTAAATTTATGATCAAATAAATTTTAGGTTTTGCAGACAATCTTATACATGTGAAAAAGTTGCATCATTGACTCATGAGTGCAAGCTGCTAGAAATTTAGACACAGAATGTATACATTTGAAGAATCAGATGGTATAAAGATAAAGAGCATATGTCTGTGTGTAGGAGACAGAGACAGACAGTCAGTGTCATTTAAGTGGAAGATACACATTTATTATATAAAATAAACAGATACACAAAAGGTACAAAACCATTTCGTGTGAACTGTTTCCGTGGAAAGTGCACTGTGGCATTGTTTTTATTTTTTTTATAACAAAAGGTTGAACTTTACACATTACATCGTATAATATTTTTGACACCCCTCAAGTAAGCAATATTTCGTTTTTACTGCGTGACACATTTGTAATGCATATACCGCGCTAATATCATGCCAGTGTCCTTTTACCGATGTACGTAAATCAGTTTAACTTTTAGCTATAACTTTTACAACTAAATAAGGTCACACAGATTGTTGCAGACATCAACTGTATGTACTGTATTTATTATATCAAATACAACTGCTTGAATGTGATACGGAAATATACATACGCGAAGGTTTTCTTTATTGTGCCGTAATATATTTCGACTGCAATCTGTTTCTGAGTAATTAGCCCTTTTCTGTGCTCCAAACATGTAACGTGTGAACTGTTTCCGTGAGAAGTTTACTTTGACATCTCATAATCCCATACATGATTGCACATACGTCCGGAGTAATTTATAGTCTTTTGCTTGCTCATAACTACGCAATCTTTTTCGCACGTAGCGATGTCAGTGTGTATACTTGCAAAGTGCATTGTGTCATCTCATAACAGATGGACATAGTAATCAGTAGTTTTTTTTGTGCTCATAACTACGCAATGTTTCACATATAACGTACGAAGCAGAGCATGTGAGCGGAGCGCAGCGGTGAGAATTTCCGCTCCTGGCCCACGAGGCTGTTGGCTCCGCCCGCTCCTCTGCTCTAATTCGCACTAAGCCGCTCCGCTCAACACTGCTCCTCGCTCCACTAAAATGTCCTCCCACTCCAGTCAAATCGCTCCACGCTCGATCAAATTTAAAACAGGAACAAATAATCTGCATGCCTAACAAATGTCACCTTAAACCGAAGCCTTTTGTCATAAAGAAATATGAGCAACGGCAACATTGCCAGTCAGAACAAAAAATATTTATTTATAAGCAACCTATCGGTAACAACGGACAGGTTTGGAAATGGCATTCCACACAAAAATAGGCTTATAAATAAAGGAATCAGTGGGTTTAGTAGCCTAAAGAATATACAAAAACGTTTTAAATTCCTCAATTTTTTTCTGTTGATGCAGCACGTCTCTAAAATAAAATTTTACGTTACGTGAAATAAAAAAAAAATCTTATTAGACATACTTTGAATGTCAAAACGAATTTATTTGATTACCAATATTTACTTTATATGCTTTTATACTTTAATTTACTTTATAGACTTGATATGCTACAACCATATAAAACTTGCACACGTTTTGCTCTGGCTTCCGCTTGTTCGCGTAGCACACTCATGTTTCTAAGAAAAGTGATTCCAAAGTGAATCTTTACTCACTGAAACAGTTTCACCACATTGTTGTTCTTGCTGTACATTCTTGTCATCCAACGTTTGATAAGAATAGTACACTTGTATGATTTATCAGTTTCCTTTGTGAAATACTTTGCGAATTCCATCTCGGCCAATTTGTGTAACAGTCTTGATAATTGTACAGATAAATTCTGGGTAAATTTGGGCACGCCTCAGAATTGTAGTGTGAGCGGTATCTGAGCGAAATTGGAGCGAGACAAAGCGACCGCTCCAGCCTTAATTAGAAAACCCGCTCCGCGCTCTGACCAAATTCTGCCCGCTCCGCTCCTCGCTCACTCTCCGCTCCGCTCACATGCTCTGGTACGAAGTATCCCTGCAAGGTGCACTGTGCCATTTTTTAACAGGCTGAATGTGTGTTTTAGCACATACCTTTATTGTGTTTCGTAAAATACTTGGACTTAACTTGGACTAAAATACTTCGACTTAACGGTCTTTACACATTCTAAGTTGCAAGTTCCATTTTTTTTTTCATTACTTATAAAAATGTTTTGTCTGTTGGCACATTTATAATGCATATATCGCACAAATGTCATGCCAGGGTAATTATAACGATATAAATTAATTAATTTGTCTTTTAGCCCTGATCGAACTTAAAAAAAAAGAAAAATACATTAACACCGATTGTTACAGACAGTAAGCAGATCAATTTATTTATTCTTTCAAATACTTTAGATAAACTGAAATCGCCATTACTAAATCAAGAAAAATGGGGATTAAATTGTAGGCCCTACTTCAAATTACGATTATAATATACATTTATTTTACAATTCCTTAAACCACACTGTTACAAAGACATTTCTGAGGAGAACCGAGGTTGAAACCGTGAAACTTGCTTTCATTTGCAAAACAATAGCTGTTGATTGGCGCTGATAAGGGCGCGGGCAGTTCGTGTGGGGAGTGAGGGGGGGGCTCCACCAGAGGTGCGTCCGAGATTTTTCGTAGGCTTTAGGGATTCTAGTAACAGCGATATTTTACGATTACTCAAACCACAGTATAATAGAAACGTCTTTCTGCAGACCTAAGGTTAGAGACGTGAAACTACCTTTCATATGCAAAACAATATGTGTTCATTGGCCCTCATAAAACGACGACTAGCTTGTGCGGGCGGGGGGGGGGGACATCAGGTGCCAAGAAGTCTCGTAGGCTTGCCGAAACGTAGGCTCCTACTAGCCTGGCGCCAGGCTTCTCCACAGTCTGACCTTTAATTACTTACAGCACTCACTTCAAAGCTCTTCTAATCAACAATCACCCTTAACCCTCTGAAGTCTGACACCTATCACCGATGTTTCAAGTCCTGTAACATACCTTCACATTTTAACACTGTGGAGTCGGCCATCTCACCAGCAAAATAAAACCAAAATTCCACCAAACGTTTACAAATCTCTACTACATATATATATACAAACACAGACACAAACACACACACTGTAAATATTTCACATGATATACTACACATTAAATACTAAATACCATTTATCAAATGTACCGCTAACTACACCTGCTGGCCAAACCACTTCCATGCCCATTTCAATAAAACAGCTATATCTCTGGCATGCTTCATCCAATCCTCTCAAAATTTGACTCACTGCTGCAGCACTGGACTACAGAAAAACCATCTAAGTTTGGTGGTGATCAGTCAAACGGGGGCACTACAGCCAAAGTATTATGTCTAAGAGCCACTTTTGCAGATTCAGCTGAATTGTCCTTCTTTCTCATAAAACCTTCAAAGAATTGTTACCTTTCCCTTCACCTTAGTCCATATTTTTAATTTCCTTTCATTTTTTACCAATTTGCCTCACACAACATTATCAGACTTCATTTACAAATGAGAAGGTCAGAAAGTATTTAATATCATTTCAAAAATGGAGCGCTAACTCCACCTGCTGGCCACACCATTTCCATTACCATTTCATTCAAACAGCTAAATCTCAGGCATGCTTCATCTGATCCTTACAAAATTTGATTCACTTCTGTATGACTGGACTACAGACAAATCTTCCAAGTTTGGTGGCGATCAGTCAATCTGGAGCGGTACAGCCACTGTCATATTATGTTTAATACCTACCTTGGCTAATTCAGCTGAAATATCCTTCATAATACTTTCAAGGAATTAACTTTCCCTTCACCTCAGTCCATATTTTTAAGCTCCTTTCATTTTTATGCTATTTGACTTATAGAAAATTATCAGATTTTATTTATAAGCCAGGCAGTATATATTGCAGATTTTTTTATTTTTTGTATTAACTTGGCCAGTAGGTGGAGATGGTGCTCTATTTATATTGCAGTTTTTTGGATTTTTTTTTATAGATTAGCCAGCAGGTGGAGTTAGTCCTGTATTTCATTAATGGCATTAAATTCTTTCAGGGCTTCTTATGTCTAGAAGAATACTTTACAAATGCAGTAAGCCACTGTTGTTTTTTTTAATATACAAGACAGCATGTGTTCACTGAGGTACTATAAAGTAAGCTTAACTTGTATGATCTAGACTTAAAATATTAGGTATGCAGGTGCCTATTTCTACTGACTACTTAGACCATCTGACACAAACCATACATTGTCTTGGGCTGAGGCACTTCACCAAAGGGTTCTATATTCTATCCTATATTGGTGTACTAAGGCTGCTTCTGCTAATGGCAGTAGTCAATCTGCCACACCAGGGACTGCATGCATACAGCAGGCTAATGTTATACATTATGGCCATTTACTATATGTCATTATAGTGTAGTATGTTTTTCCTTAAATGTTGCTCAGGATATTGTAATACTTTTTGTATGTATATTTCCTTTACTGCCTGTTTCACCTACCGTAATTGCAATTTATTGTGACATTTACATGTGTATTTAACATGCTTAAGAATGATGACTGTATTAATGATTATAATATTTATTATTACTCATTAGAGACATAATGGAAAACACATTATACACATTGTAAAATTGCAATTAAATACATCTGTCTTAGCCAAACATTTAGGTTTGTGTCATTGTTTGAGGAGGCTGAAAAAGTACATTGAGACCACAATAGTTGAGCCAGCACAATTGACATATTTCGCATATGATGTGCATAGCATTCTTACATAAACAGTGTATAAAGAACAAAAAGTGTGGTAGTAGCACTAATATATATATACTACAAAACTGCCAACATGGCAATATTCTTTTAAATATACAATTTATTGTAAGTCAACACAGGCATCACAAACAAAGCTGGACCGTTATTTTGACATCAATTTAACCATGGAATCATGACTGTAAATTACATAACATATGTAGTACAGAACTGTTACAACACATCATTAATGTTTTGTTATTGCAGAGTAAAACTGAAAATAACTTAATAAATACTACAAAAAAATATTATGAGACATCACAGCAATAAATATCCACAAGCAACAGCACATTTTACTCAAAGTACCTTTGCTGTTAGACTATAGTGTGTGGAGATGATTTCTGGTGCATTTCACTTCAGGTATCTGTTTGTAGTTCATACTGTCTGTGTGCAGTCTCTGAGTTCTTTAGAGAACGCTTTGGTTGTCGAAAAAATGGGCGCAGGGAAACTTGATGTAGTGAGTATGGTGTCAC
This sequence comes from Paramormyrops kingsleyae, assembly GCF_048594095.1. Classification (NCBI taxonomy): domain Eukaryota; kingdom Metazoa; phylum Chordata; class Actinopteri; order Osteoglossiformes; family Mormyridae; genus Paramormyrops; species Paramormyrops kingsleyae. Next base: position 44,972,336 of record NC_132797.1, on the reverse strand, counting down.
TGATATGAAGATAAGGCACTGGAAAAGAGAGTAAAACCAGAAAGCTGCATGTTCATAGTAGCATTTCCTATTTTCTGACTATTTAAATTCATTGGCTATCAGTTACAGTCTGTACTTCATTTCCAATTTAGCCACTGTCCTAATATATTTAAGACCAACCTTGGTTAATGCAGCTGACATCTCCTTATTGTTTATTTAGACATTTAAATATTAATCACCTTTCCCTTCATCTAAGTCCATATTTTTAATCTGCTTATATATTTCTGTCATTTAAGTTTAAGAAATCTATCAAACTTCAATGTTACTTCAGCCTGTGTACACTGCAGCAATTGCAATATTTCTCCAACAGCTAGTCACCACATTTCCCTTCTGTTTCTCATCTACCTTTCTCCCTTTATCGTACCTTGAGAAACATTTCCAAGGTAATGTTTAAATGTTAGATATCATCTCATAGTAGCATTTCATATTTTCTGCCAATTTAAATGTATTGTTCATCAATTACAGTCTGTACTTCATTTCAAATAATTAGTGAACTTCTAATTTTATGCCATTCACTTCTTTCCTCTTCATTGCTTCTTTCCATTAGCTTTGGACCCGATTGTCACTGCTTGCAGTTATCTTTATTAAGGGTCCAAAGGACGAAGTCCTTATGGACCATTATTGTTTTTCTTAGGATTATTAAGGGTCCAAAGGACGAAGTCCTTATGGACCATTATTGTTTTTCTTAGGATTATTATTATTATTATTATTATTATTATTTTTCTGCCCTAAAACTGAATGCCCAGCCTAAACCGTAAGTCCTAGGCCTAACAATTTTGGTAGGATGATTGGAATTCCTACCCACTACTCAGCGTGTCCGACGCGTCCGACTCAGCCAGAGGGGGGCGCCGTAGCGCCCCCCAACACGTTTTGGATGATATCTCCTGTCCAGTTTGTCCTACCTTCGAAATTCTTTTTTCTCCTGATACAGACAGCCATGCCCTACCAAAAAGTCAATGGGACCATGAAGCTCCGCCTACTTAGATTTTTTGCTAATTTGCATAATTTGCAAATCCTACTTTTTCCTTCAAGTCCTGGCTTGTCCTACCAAATCAGACAAATGAGGTGTCAGACGAATCAGAATTCTCAGCTGATCAAGAATCATTAAGAAAATTCAGACATTTTTATATCCTACGGCCATTAGCCACGCCCTAACAATGTCCAAATTTGGCCCATTTTGGTCTGACGGCTGTAACTTGGCCGTGCCTAGGCCTACCTTGACCAAATTTGAAATGCTACCTCCCTACACCATTCTGGGGACACGGTCCGAGGCGGGCCGCATTTCGCCCATAGGGGGCGCTACAATTAAAAACTGGCAATATCTCCTGACTGCCTTTGCCAATCTTACTGAAATTTGGCAGATATGTTCTAGGGCCCAGCCTTACATCAGCCACATACAATGGCAGTCATTATTCCTTAAAGAGTGGCCGCCATCAGCCAATCAAAATCAAGCAGCCATTTGACAGGCTTATCAATGACCAATCTAGACCAAATTTTGGTGCTATATTTGTCCTCCGACCCGCAGCCCACCATGCAAAGGACACCTCACTCGGCCACATGGGGGCACTACAGTGCCCTAATTTACATTTCTGCCTATATCTTCAGAACTGTCATGCCTACAGTTGAAATTTTTTGCCATTCTAATCCACTATGTCATGCCAAATCAAACAACATATAGAGCTATTATATGCATCTTCGCATTATTGCACAATTTTGTATTTTTCTAAAAACAGGCTTTTTCATTATCCTCCTATGATTTTCGGCCAATCTACATAAGTCTGTTGTCATTCTAATCAGGAGACAGTCCTTTTAAAGACTTAGAGAAAAAACATAAACTTTCGGTAAGGTATGGCCACCAGGGACACCCTGACTGTGCTGGTGCCTCGCCTATTTCAATCAGACAGCTATATCTCAGGCATGCTTCGGCTAATCATTACCAAATTTCTCTCTCTGATGTAGGGCTGTACCACAGAGACACGTTCCAAATTTCATGTCAATCGGTCTGACGGGAGCGCTACGGCCACTGTTTATATATGTCTAAGACCAACCTATGCTAATTCAGCTAAAATGAGTTACCAGGTCAGGTAGGAAGCAGTCTACCGATTTCCCCCATCTTACCAAATGCAGCATGTGGCACAGTGGGCTAAGCCTGCGTGCTTGTGATCAGAGAGTTGCCGGTTCAAACCCAGTTTCGGTGGCTACTTGACCTACCTGTATGCTACGGCCACCAGCTACATCCAACCTGCACCATTTCCATGCTCATTTCAATCAACCATCTAAATCTCAGCCGTGCTTCAGCCAATCCTCATCAAATTTGATGGCCTAATGTAGTAAGGGACCTCAGACAGACCCTCCAATTTTGGTGCCGATCGGTCAAACGGGGGCGTTACAACAATTTAACATGTCTGTATAAACCTTGAAAATCAGTTCAACTTACATTTATCTCATTTCTGTTATAGTGACATATTACTGGTTAAAATATTTTGTACTGCCAGTTCTATGAGTCATGCCAAATCAATTCATATGCAATGCCGAATGATAGTCATTATCATTCACTTGTGATGTTTAAAAACTTAATAAATAACATATTACTGTAACTTCTACAATGTCCAGCCCAAGTAGGTCATTCTGGTAGTACATCAATCAGGACATTGCCCTTATGGATAATTCATAAAAATATCTTGACCTGTATGCTATGGCCACCAGCTACAACAAACCTGCACCATATCCATGCTCATTTCAATCAACCATCTAAATCTCAGCCATGCTTCAGCCAATCCTCATCAAATTTGACGGCCTAATGTAGTAAGGGACCTCAGACAGACCCTCCAATTTTGGTGCCAATCGGTCAAACGGGGGCGCTACAGCCACTGTCCATATATGTCTAAGACCTACCTTAGCAAATTCAGCTGAAATGTCCTTATTTCTCATAAAACCTTGAAAGAATTCTTACCTTTCCCTTCACCTGAGTCCATATTTTTTATTCACTTTCATTTTTCACCCATTTGCCTCATAGAACATTATCAGACTTAATAAAACACATAAGAAGGCCTGAAAGTATTGAATATAATTTCTAAAATGGAGCGCTGACTCCACCTGCTGGCCACACTATTTCCATGCCCATTTCATTCAAATAGCTATATCTCTGGCATGCTTCATCCAATCCTCACAAAATTTGACGCACATCTGTGTTACTAGACTTCAGAAAGACCTTCCAAGTTTGGAGGCAATAGGTCAAACGGGGGCCCTACAGCCACTGTCTTAATCTGTCTAAGACTACCATTTGTTAATGCAGCTGAAATCTGCTTATTGTTTATTTAAAAATTAAAATATTAATCACCTTTCCCTTCATCTAAGTCCATATTTTTAATCTGCTTATATTTTCCTGCCATTTGACTTTTACAAATCTTTCAAACTTTAATCTTTCTTCAGGCTGTGTACACTGCAGCAATTACAATTTTATAATAAATTGGCCAGCAGGTGGAGTCAGCGCTCCATTTCAATAATGCCTTCAATACTTTTAGCCTTTCTCCTGTCTAAATGTACAACCTACAATATGATACAGCATTATATTACTGCTGTTACATGTCACACTGCCGCAACTCAGCACTTTGTTAAGAATATGCAACACAGCCTATGTTTACACAGGCAGTATAAATAAGCAACTATGCAATATCTAGACTTACCAGACCAGATATGAAGGTGCCTAAATCTACCAACTAGTCAGGCCATCTGACCCAAACCATGCATTCAGTCAGGCTAAGGCACTCCACCACAGGGTTCTACATTCTGTCCTACATTTGCTGACCTGTTAGGCCGATATTAACTAATCTATATCATGATTTCTACTTACTACTCAGACCATCTGACCAAAACAATGCATTAAATCAGGTTCAGGCACTACACCACAGGGTTCTACATTATGTCCTACATTTCCTGACCTGTTAGACCGATACTAAACAATCTGCATCCTGATTTCTACCTTCTACTAAAACCATCTGACCAAAACAAGTTCTGTTCTGTCTGACATCTGCTGACCTGTTGTTCTGTCTGACTTGTTAGTACCCTCCTCTACGGTTTGCCCTACATCTCCTGTCGCATTAGAGCTACGCTAAATCTTCATCCTGTTATGGCAGTCTAATTTTGTCTGACTTTCTACTACCCTGGCCGCCGGTTCTCTGCCGTTATTCCTCTACTGTCCTACCAGTCCGATCGTCCTACGCTTTGGACCCTTTCGTAACTGCTTGTTATTATTATTATTATTATTATTAAGGGTCCAAAGGACGAAGTCCTTATGGACCATTATTGTTTTTCTTAGGATTATTAAGGGTCCAAAGCACGTAGTGCTATGGAACCTTATTGTTTTTGTTAGGATTATTAAGGGTCCAAAGCACGTAGTGCTATGGAACCTTATTGTTTTTGTTAGGATTATTATTAAGGGTCCAAAGCACGTAGTGCTATGGAACCTTATTGTTTTTGTTAGGATTATTATTATTATTTTTATTATTATTTTTCTTCCCTAAAACTGAATGCCCAGCCTAAACCGTAAGTCCTAGGCTGACCAAATTTGGTAGGATGATTGGAATTCCTACCCACTACTCAGGTTGTCCGGCCCGTCCGACTCAGCCAATGGGGGGCGCCGTAGCGCCTCCCAACATGTTTCGGTCGATATCTCCTGACCTGTTTGTCCTACAACCGAAATTCTTTTTTCTGCTGATACAGACGGCCATGCCCTACCAAAAAGTCAGTGGGACCATGAAGCTCCGCCTACTTAGATTTTTTGCTAATTTGCATATTTTGCAAATACTACTTATCTCTTAAAGTCTTAGCTTGTCCTACCAAATCAGACATATGAGGTGTCAAACGAATCAGAACTCTGAGCTGATCAAGAATCATCCACAAATTTCAGACTTTTCTATGTCCTACAGCCATTAGCCACGCCCAAACAATGTCCAAATTTGACCAGTTGTGGTCTGACTGCTATAACTTGGCCGTGCCTTGGCCTACCTTGACCAAATTTGAAATCCTACCTCCCTACACCATTCTGGGGACACGATCCAAGGCGGGCTGCATTTCATCCATAGGGGGCGCTACAACTAAAAACTGCCAATGTCTTCTGACTGCCTCGGCCAATCCAACTGAAATTTGGAAGGTATGTACTAGGACGCAGCCTGAGGTCAGTCACGTACAATGGCAGTCATGAGTCCTGAAACAGTGGCCGCCATCGGCCAATCAAAATCAAGCAGCAATTTGACTGGCTTAATGATGACCAATCTAAATCAAATTTAGCTGGTACATTTGTCCTCTGACCCTCAGCCTACCGTGTAAACAGTGGCTACGGCCACTGTTTATATATTACTAAGACCAACCTAGGCCAATTCAGCTCAAATGAGTTACCAGATCAGGTAGGAAGGTGTCTACCGATCTCACCTGCTTTAACCACAGCAACGGGTGGCTCAGTGGGCTAAACTTGTATGCTTGTAATCGAAGCAGGTTCGAACCCAGCTTCGGTGGGTACTCGAGCTAGGCAGCCCGATGTGCACAGCATACCCTCCGTGAAGTGAGCTGGGGAGACGTGAAGGCGTTTTCCCCACGATGATCAATGAAGCTTATATTATTGTTAATTTAGACATGCTCAGGCACTACTTCAGAGGGTTGAACAATACTTATTTTTCTTCCCTAAAACTGAATGCCCAGCCTAAACCGTAAGTCCTAGACTGACCAAATTTGGCAACAAGATTCCTATTCCTACCCACTACTCAGTCCCACTGACCTGTCCCAGTCAGTCAGATGGGGGCGCTACAGCACCCCGATTTGCATTTATGCCTATATCTACCGACCTGTCAAGCCAACAGTTGAAATTTATTGCCAGTCCAATTCACTATGTCATGACGAATTTCAACTGCATATAGAACTTGGTTCTCCATCTTTGCCTTTTTTCATGATTTATAGTTGTTTGAAAACAGGTTATTTTGTTAACCTCCTCGGATTTTCGCCCAACATACATAAATCTGGTGTCATTCAAACCAGGAGACAGTCTTTTTAAAGATTTAGAGAAAAAACTTAAACTTTCGGTAAGATACAGCCACCAGCCACACCCTGACTGTACTGTTGTCTTGCCCATTTCAATCAGACAGCTATATCTCAGGAATGCTTCTGCCAATCATTACAAAATTTGGCTAACTGATGTAGGACTGTACCACAGAGAGACCCTCCAAATGTCGTGTCGATCGGTCAATTGGGAGCGCTACGCCACTGTCTATATACATCTAAGACCCACCTAGGCTCATTGAGCAAAAACGAGTTACCAGATCAGGTTGGAAGGTGTCTACCAATCTCACCCGTTTTACCAACAGCAACTGGTGGCTCAGTGGGCTAAACTTGTATGCTTGTAATCAGAGGGTCGCAGGTTCGAACCCAGCTTCGGTGGGTACTCGAGCTAGGCAGCCCGATGTGCACAGCATACCCTCTGTGAAGTGAGCTGGGGAGACGTGAAGGCGTTTTCCCCATGCGGGTCAATGAAGCTTATATTATTGTTAATTAAGACCTGCTCAGGCACTACTACAGAGGGTTGAACAATAATTATTTTTCTTCCCTAAAACTGAATGCCCAGCCTAAACCGTAAGTCCTAGACTGACCAAATTTGGCAACAAGATTCCTATTACTACCCACTACTCAGGCCCACTGACCTGTCCCAGTCAGTCAGTCAGAACCCGATTTGCATTTCTGCCTATATCTGCAGACCTGTCAAGCCTACAGTTGAAATTTATTGCCAGTCCAATTCACTATGTCCTGACAAATCCAACTGCATATAGAACTTGGTTCTCCATCTTTGCCTTTTTGCATGATTTATAGTTGTTTTGAAAACAGGTTATTTTGTTAACCTCCTAGGATTTTCGCCCAACATACATAAATCTGTAGTCATTTAAACCAGGAGACAGTCCTTTTAAAGATTTAGAGAAAAAACTTAAACTTTCGGTAAGATACAGCCACCAGTCACACCCTGACTGTACTGTTGTCTTGCCCATTTCAATCAGACAGCTATATCTCAGGGATGCTTCAGTCAATCATTACAAAATTTGGCTCACTGATGTAGGACTGTACCACAGAGACCCTCCAAATTTCGTGTCGATTGGTCAATTAGGAGCGCTACGCCACTGTCTATATACATCTAAGACCCTCCTAGGCTCATTGAGGTAAAATGAGTTACCAGATCAGGTAGGAAGTTGTCTACCGATCTCACCTGTTTTAACAACAGCAACGGGTGGCTCAGTGGGCTAAACTTGTATGCTTGTAATCAGAGGGTCGCAGGTTCGAGCCCAGCTTTGGTGGGTACTCGAGCTAGGCAGCCCGATGTGCACAGCATACTCTCCGTGAAGTGAGCTTGGGAGACATAAAGGCGTTTTCCCCCACGAGGATCAATGAAGCTTATATTATTGTTAATTTAGACGTGCTAAGGCACTACTTCAGAGGGTTGAACAATAATTATTTTTCTTCCCTAAAACTTAATGCCCAGCCTATACCGTAAGTCCTAGACTGACCAAATTTGGCAACAAGATTCCTATTCCTACCCACTAGTCAGGCCCACTGACCCGTCCCAGTCAGTCAGATGGGGGCGCTACAGCACCCCGATTTGCATTTCTGCCTATATCTACAGACCTGTCAAGCCAACAGTTGAAATTTATTGCCAGTCCAATTCACTATGTCATGACGAATTTCAACTGCATATAGAACTTGGTTCTACATCTTTGCCTTTTTGCATGATTGATAGTTGTTGGAAAACAGGTTGTTTTGTTTACCTCCTCCGATTTTCGCCCAACATACATAAATCTGATGTCATTAAAACCAGGAGACAGTCCTTTTAAAGATTTAGAGAAAAAACTTAAACTTTCGGTAAGATACAGCCTCCAGCCACACCCTGACTGTACTGTTGTTTTGCCCATTTCAATCAGACAGCTATATCTCAGGAATGCTTCAGCCAATCATTACAAAATTTGGCTCACTGATGTAGCACTGTACCGCAGAGATAACCTCCAAATTTCGTGTCGATCGGTCAATCGGGAGCGCTACGCCACTGTCTATATACATCTAAGACCCACCTAGGCTCATTGAGCTAAAACGAGTTACCAGATCAGGTGGGAAGGTGTCTACTGATCTCAGTCATCTTACCCACAGCAGCGGGTGGCTCAGTGTGCTAATCCTGTGTGCCTGTAATCAGAGGATCGCCGGTTCGAACCCAGCTTAGTATTTTGGTATTTCAGCTAGGTATCCTGATGTGCACAGTGTACTCTCTGATGTTGACTGGCCTGTTACACCTGCACTAAAAGCATCTCCATCCTAATGTCTGCCTACTACTGAGACCGTCCAGCTCTGTCCTACATCTCCTATCCTGTTATGGCAGTCTAATTCTGTCTGACTTTCAACTACCCTGCCCGCCGGTTCACTGCCATTATTCCTCTACTGTCCGACCAGTCCAATCGTCCTGCGCTTTGGACCCTTTCGTAACTGCCTGCAGTTTCTAGTTATTAAGGGTCCAAAGCACGTAGTGCTATGGAACCTTATTGTTTTTGTTAGGATTATTATTATTATTATTAAGGGTCCAAAGGACGAAGTCCTTATGGACCATTATTGTTTTTCTTAGGATTATTATTATTATTTTTCTGCCCTAAAACTGAATGCCCAGCCTAAACCGTAAGTCCTAGGCTGACCAAACTTGGTAAGGTGCTTGCAATTCCTACCCACTACTCAGGTTGTCCGACCCGTCCGACTCAGCCAGAGGGGGGTGCCGTAGCGCCCCCCAACACGTTTTGGACGATATCTCCTGTCCTGTTTGTCCTACCATCGAAATTCTTTTTTCTCCTGATGCAGACAGCCTTGCCCTACCAAAAAGTCAATGGGACCATGAAGCTCCGCCTACTTAGATTTTTTGCTAATTTGCATAATTTGCAAATCATACTTTTTCCTTAAAGTCCTGGCTTGTCCTACCAAATCAGACAAATGAGGTGTCAGACGAATCAGAATTCTCAGCTGATCAAGAATCTTCCACAAAATTCAGACATTTTTATATCATACGGCCATTAGCCACGCCCAAACAATATCAAAATTTGGCTCATTTTGGTCTGACTGCCATAACTTGGCCGTGCCTTGGCCTACCTTGACCAAATTTTAAATCCTACCTCTATACTATATTGTGGGGACACTCTCCAAAGCGGGCCTCAATTCGTCAATAGGGGGCGCTACAAATACCAAATCCTCATATCTCCTGACTGCCTTGGCCAATCCAACTGAAATTTGGCAGACTTATACTAGGACCCAGCCTGAGGACAGAAACGTACAATGCCAGTCATAAATCATAAAAGATTGGCCGCCATTAGCCAATCAATATGAAGCAGCCATTTGACAGGCTTAACGATGACCAATCAAACCAAAATTTGGCTGGTTCATTCATCCTCTGACCATCTGCAAACCCTGTAAAGGACAACTGACTCGGCCAGATGGGGGCGCTACAGTGGCCCTATTTGCATTTCTGCCTATTTCTACAGAACTATCAAGCCTACAGTTGAAATTGATGGCCCGTCCAATTCAATATGTCATGCCAAACCCATCCACATATGTAACTTGGTTATACATTGTTATGTATTTGCATGATTTATATTTGTCTGAAAACAAGCTTTTTCATTAGCCTACTTTGATTTTTGCTACACCTACATAAATCTGGTGTCATTCAAATCAGGAGACAGTCCTTTTAAAGATTTTGGCAAAAAATCTTAAACTTTCAGTAAGGTACGTTCAATAGCCAAACCATGACCATACTGGTGCCATGTCCATTTCAATCAGACAGCTATACCTCAGGCATGCTTCAGTCAATCCTTACCAAAATTATCTCACTAATGTAGGGCTGTTACCCAGACAGACCCTCCAAATTTCGTGTCGATCGGTCAAACGTGAGCGCTACAGCCACTGGTTATATATGTCTAAGACCAACCTAGGCTAATTCAGCTAAAATGAGTTACCAGGTCAGGTAGGAAGGTGTCCAGCGATCTCACCCATTTTACCAACAGCAGTGGGTGGCTCAGTGGGCTAAACTTGCATGCTTGTAACCAGAGGGTCGCCGGTTCAAACCCAGCTTCGGTGGGTACTTGAGCTAGGCAGCCCGATGTGTGCAGCATGCACTCTGTAAAGCAAGCTGGGGAGACATATCGGCATTTTCTCAATGACGGTCAATGAAGCTTCTATTTTTGTTATTAACCCAGCCATTCAGACGGGCTTAGGCACTCCTCCGGAGGGTTCGATTATAATTATTTTTCTTCCCTAAAACTGAATGCCCAGCCTAAACCGTAAGTCCTAGGCTGACCAAATTTGGCAGTAAGATTCCTATTGCTACCAACTACTCAGCCTCTCCTACCTATCCCAGTCAGTCAGAGGGGGGCGCCATTGCGCCCCACAACACGTTTTGGTCAATATCTCCTGTCCTGCTTGTCCTACACTTAAATTTTATTGCCAGTCAAATTCACTATGTCGTGCCAAATCCAGTAACATATATAGTCATATCTCATTAGACCTACGCTCAATCTCCATCCTATTATGGCTGACTAATTCTGTCTGAATTTCTACTACCATGGCCGCCGGATCTCTGCCCTTATTCCTCTCCTGTCCTACCAGTCCGATTGTCCTACGCTTTGGACCCTTTCGTAACTGCTTGCAGTTTCTAGTTATTATTATTATTTTTCTTCCCTAAAACTGAATGCCCAGCCTAAACCGTAAGTCCTAGGCTGACCAAATTTGGTAGGATGATTGGAATTCCTACCCACTACTCAGTTTGTCCGACCCGTCCGACTCAGCCAAAGGGGGGCGCCGTAGCGCCCCCCAACACGTTTCGGTCGATTTCTCCTGTCCTGTTTGTCCTACAACTGAAATTCTTTTTTCTGCTGATACAGACGGCCATGCTCTACCAAAAAGTCAATGGGACCATGAAGCTCCGCCTGCTTAAATTTTTCGCTAATTTGCATAATTTGAAAATCCTACTTTTTCCTTACAGTCAAAGCTTGTCCTACCAAATCAGACAAATGAGGTGTCAAACTAATCAGAACTCTGAGCTGTTCAAGAATCATCCACAAATTTCAGACATTTCTATGTCCTAAGGCCATTAGCCAAGCCCAAACAAAATCCAAATTTGACTCGTTGTGGTCTGACTGCTATAACTTGGCCGTGCCTTGGCCTACCTTGACCAAATTTGAAATCCTACCTCGCTACACCATTCTGGGGACACGGTCCAAGGCGGGCCGCATTTCGTCCATAGGGGGCGCTACAACTAAAAACTGCCAATATCTTCTGACTGCCTCGGCCAATCCAACTGAAATTTGGAAGGTATGTACTAGGACTCAGCCTGAGGTCAGTCACGTACAATGGCAGTCATGAGTCCTGAAACAGTGGCCGCCATCGGCCAATCAAAATCAAGCAGCAATTTGACTGGCTTAGTGATGACCAATCTAAATCAAATTTAGCTGGTACATTTGTCCTCTGACCCTCAGCCTACCCTGTAAACAGTGGCTATGGCCACTGTTTTTATATTACTAAGACCAACCTAGGCCAATTCAGCTCAAATGAGTTACCAGATCAGGTAGGAAGGTGTCTACCGATCTCACCCATTTTAACCACAGCAACGGGTGGCTCAGTGGGCTAAACTTGTATGCTTGTAATCAGAGGGTCGCAGGTTCGAACCCAGCTTAGGTGGGTCCTCGAGCTAGGCAGCCCGATGTGCACAGCATACCCTCCGTGAAGTGAGCTTGGGAGACGTGAAGGCGTTTTCCCCACGATGATCAATGAAGCTTATATTATTGTTAATTGAGACGTGCTCAGGCACTACTCCAGAGGGTTGAACAATAATTATTTTTCTTCCCTAAAACTGAATGCCCAGCCTAAACCGTAAGTCCTAGACTGACCAAATTTGGCAACAAGATTCCTATTACTACCCACTACTCAGTCCCACTGACCCGTCCCAGTCAGTCAGATGGGGGCGCTACAGCACCCCGATTTGCATTTCTGCCTATATCTCCAGACCTGTCAAGCCTACAGTTGAAATTTATTGCCAGTCCAATTCACTATGTCCTGACGAATCAAACTGCATATAGATCTTGGTTCTACATCTTTGCCTTCTTGCATGATTTACAGATGTTTTGAAAACAGGTTTTTTGTTAACCTCCTAGGATTTTCGACTAACATCCATAAATCTGGTGTCATCCAAATCAGGAGACAGTCCTTTTAAAGATTTACAGAAAAATCTTAAACTTTCGGTAAGATACAGCCACCAGCCACACCCTGACTGTACTAATATCTTGCCCATTTCAATCAGCCAGCTATATCTCAGGGATGCTTCAGCCAATCATTACAAAATTTGGCTCACTGATGTAGGACTGAACCACAGAGAGACCCTCCAAACTTCGTGTCAATCGGTCAATCAGGAGCGCTACGCCACTGTCTATATACATCTAAGACCCACCTAGGCTCATTGAGGTACAATGAGTTTCCAGATCAGGTAGGAAGGTGTCCAGCGATCTCTCCAGTTTGACCAACAGCAGCGGGTGGCTCAGTGGGCTAAACTTGTATGCTTGTAATCAGAGGGTCGCAGGTTCGAACCCAGCTTAGGTGGGTACTCGAGCTAGGCAGCCCGATGTGCACTGCATACCCTCCGTGAAGTGACCTGGGGATACGTGAAGGCATTTTCCCCATGATGATCAATGAAGCTTATATTATTGTTAATTTAGACGTGCTCAGGCACTACTCCAGAGGGTTGAACAATAATTATTTTTCTTCCCTAAAACTGAATGCCCAGCCTAAACCGTAAGTCCTAGACTGACCAAATTTGGCAACAAGATTCCTATTCCTACCCACTACTCAGTCCCACTGACCCATCCCAGTCAGTCAGATGGGGGCGCTACAGCACCCCGATTTGCATTTCTGCCTATATCTCCAGACCTGTCAAGCCTACATTTGAAATTTATTGCGACTACAGTTAACTATGTCATGACTAATCTAACAACATATATAACTTGGTTCTCCCTCTTTCTGTTTTTACATAAATTATATTTGTCTGAAAACAGCTTTTCTTGTTAACCTCCTTTGATTTTCAACAAACCTACATACATCTGTTGTCCTTCAAATCAGAAGATAGTCCTTTTAAAGATTTAGAGAAAAAAATGAAACTTTTGGTAAGGTATGGCCACCAGCCACACCCTGACTCTACTGGTGCCACGTCCATTTCAATCAGACAGCTATATCTCAGGGATGCTTCAGCCAATCATTACAAAATTTGGCTCACTGATGTAGGACTGAACCACAGAGAGACCCTCCAAACTTCGTGTCGATCGGTCAATCGGGAGCGCTACGCCACTGTCTATATACATCTAAGACCCACCTAGGCTCATTGAGCTAAAACGAGTTACCAGGTGTCTACTGATCTCAGTCATCTTACCCACAGCAGCGGATGGCTCAGTGTGCTAATCCTGTGTGCCTGTAATCAGAGGATCGCCGGTTCGAACCCAGCTTAGTATTTTTGTATTTCAGCTAGGTATCCTGATGTGCACAGTGTACTCTCTGATGTTGACTGGCCTGTTACACCTGCACTAAAAGCATCTCCATCGTAATGTCTGCCTACTACTGAGACCGTCCAGCTCTGTCCTACATCTCCTATCCTGTTATGGCAGTCTAATTCTGTCTGACTTTCTACTACCCTGGCCGCCGGTTAACTGCCGTTATTCCTCTACTGTCCGACCAGTCCGATCGTCCTGCGCTTTGGACCCTTTCGTAACTGCCTGCAGTTTCTAGTTATTATTTTTATTATTATTTTTCTTCCCTAAAACTGAATGCCCAGCCTAAACCGTAAGTCCTAGACTGACCAAATTTGGCAACAAGATTGCTATTCCTACCCACTACTCAGTCCCACTGACCCGTCCCAGTCAGTCAGATGGGGGCGCTACAGCACCCCGATTTGCATTTCTGCCTATATCTCCAGACCTGTCAAGCCTACAGTTGAAATTTATTGCCAGGCCAATTCACTATGTCCTGATGAATCAAACTGCATATAGATCTTGGTTCTACATCTTTGCCTTCTTGCATGATTTATAGATGTTTTGAAAACAGGTTTTTTGTTAACCTCCTAGGATTTTCGCCTAACATCCATAAATCGGGTGTCATTCAAATCAGGAGACAGTCCTTTTAAAGATTTACAGAAAAAACTTAAACTTTCGGTAAGATACAGCCACCAGCCACACCCTGACTGTACTGATGTCTTGCCCATTTCAATCAGACAGCTATATCTCAGGGATGCTTCAGCCAATCATTACAAAATTTGGCTGACTGATGTAGGACTGTACCACAGAGAGACCCTCCAAATTTCATGTCAATCGGTCAATCAGGAGCGCTACGCCACTGTCCATATACATCTAAGACCCACCTAGGCTCATTGAGGTAAAATGAGTTTCCAGATCAGGTGGGAAGGTGTCCAGCGATCTCTCCCGTTTTACCAACAGCAGCGGGTGGCTCAGTGGGCTAAACTTGTATGCTTGTAATCAGAGGGTCGCAGGTTCGAACCCAGCTTCGGTGGGTACTCCAGCTAGGCAGCCCGATGTGCACAGCATACCCTCTGTGAAGTGAGCTGGGGAGACGTGAAGGCGTTTTCCCCACGCTGGTCAATGGAACTTATATTATTGTTAATTAAGACCTGCTCAGGCACTACTCCAGAGGGTTGAACAATAATTATTTTTCTTCCCTAAAACTGAATGCCCAGCCTAAACCGTAAGTCCTAGACTGACCAAATTTGGCAGCAAGATTCCTATTCCTACCCACTACTCAGTCCCACTGACCCATCCCAGTCAGTCAGATGGGGGCGCTACAGCACCCTGATTTGCATTTATGCCTATATCTACAGAACTGTCAAGCCTACAGTTGAAATTTATTGCGATTACAATTCACTATGTCATGACTAATCTTACAACATATATAATTTGGTTCTACCTCTTTCTGTTTTTACACAAATTATATTTGTCTGAAAACAGCTTTTCTTGTTAACCTCCTTTGATTTTCAGCAAACCTACATACATCTGTTGTCCTTCAAATCAGAATATAGTCTTTTTAAAGATTTAGAGAAAAAAATTAAACTTTTGGTAAGGTATGGCCACCAGCCATACCCTGACTCTACTGGTGCCACGTCCATTTCAATCAGACAGCTAAATCTCATGCACGCTGCAGCCAATCATTTCCAAATATCTATCTCTGATGAAAGGCTGTACCACAGAGAGACCCTCCAAATTTCATGTCAATAGGTCAAACGGGAGCGCTATTGCCACTGTCCATATATGTTTAAAACCAACCTAGTCTAATTGAGCTATAATTAGTTACCAGATCAAGTAGGAAGGTGTCTACCGATCTCACACATCTTACCGACAGCAATGGGTGGCTCAGTGTGCTAATCCTGTGTGCCTGTAATCAGAGGGTTGTCGGTTCGAACCCAGCTTCAGTGGGTATTTGAGCTAGGTAGCCCGATGCGCACAGCGTACTATCCGACGTCGACTGACATGTCACACCTGCACTAAAAGCATCTCCATCACAATTTCTGCCTATTACTTAGACCATCTCACCGAAACCAGTCCTACATGTCCTATCCCAACCTCCTATCCTCTACCTGTCCTATCATCCTACGCTTTGGACCCTTTCGTAACTGCCTGCAGTTTCTAGTTATTTTTATTTTTATTTTTATTATTTTTCTTCCCTAAAACTGAATGCCCAGCCTAAACCGTAAGTCCTAGGCTGACCAAACTTGGTACGATGATTGGAATTCCTACCCACTACTCAGGTTGTCCGACCCGTCCGACTCAGCCAGAGGGGGGCGCCGTAGCGCCCCCCAACACGTTTCGGTCGATATCTCCTGTCCTGTTTGTCCTACAACCGAAATTCTTTTTTCTGCTGATACAGACAGCCATGCCCTACCAAAAAGTCAATTGGACCATGAAGCTCCGCCTACTTAGATTTTTTGCTAATTTGCATATTTTGCAAATACTACTTATCTCTTAAAGTCCTAGCTTGTCCTACCAAATCAGACAAATGAGTTGTCAAACGAATCAGAACTGTGAGCTAATCAAGAATTTCTAAAAAAATTGAGACATTTTTGTATTGTACGGCCATTAGCCACGCCGAAACAATGTCCAAATTTGTCCTGTTTTGGTCTGATGGCTATAACTTGGCCGTGCCTTGGCCTACGTTGACCAAATTTGAAATGCCAGCTCCGTACAGCATTCTGGGGACAACATCCAAAGCGGTCCGCATTTCGTCCATAGGGGGCGCTACAACTAAAAACTGCCAATATCTCCTGACTGCCTTGGCCAGTCCAAGTGAAATTTGGCCCATATGTACTAGGTCCCAGCCTGAGGTCAGTCACCTACAATGACAGTCATAAGTCCTGAAACAGTGGCCGTCATCAGCCAATCAATATCAAGCAGCAATTTGACTGGCTTAATGATGACCAATCCAAATCAAATTTAGCTGGTACATTTGTGCTCTGACCCTCAGCCCACCCTGTTAAGGACATCTCATTAGGCCAGATGGGGGCGTGACAGCACCCCCATCTGCATTTCTGCCTATTTCTCCAGAACTGCCAAGCTTACACTTTAATTTTATTGCCAGTCCAATTCACTATGTCCAGCTGAATGCAACTGCATATAGCACTTGGTTCTACATCTTTGCATTTTTGCATGATTTATATTTCTCTGAAAACAGGCTTTTTCATTATCCTCCTAGGATTTTCACCTCACCTGCATAAGTCTGTTGTCTTTAAAATCAGGAGACAGTCCTTTTAAATATTGAGAGAAAAAAAATTAAACTTTCGGTAAGGTACTGCCAAAAGCCACACCATGACCATACTTATGCCATGTCCATTTCAATCAGACAGCTATATCTAAGGCATTCTTCATCAAATCATTGCCAAATTTCTCTCACTATTGTAGGGCTCTACCATGGAGAGACCTCCAAATTTTGTGTCGATTGGTCAAATGGGAGCGCTACGGCCACTGTTCATATGTTACTAAGACCAACCTAGGCCAATTCAGCTAAAATGAGTTACCAGATCAGGTAGGAAGGTGTCCAGCGATCTCACCCATTTTACCAACAGCAGCGGGTGGCTCAGTGGGCTAAACTTGCATGCTTGTAATCAGAGGGTCGCCGGTTCGAACCCAGCTTCGGTGGGTACTCGAGCTAGACAGCCCGATGTGCGCAGCATGCTCTCCGTAAAGCAAGTGGGGAGACGTAAAGGTGTTTTCCATATGAGGGGAAAAAAAATACACAAAATTTTATTTAAACCAGCCATTCAGATGGGCTCAGGCTCTCTTCAAAACGGTTAGATTATAATTATTTTTCTTCCCTAAAACTGAATGCCCAGCCTAAACCATAAGACCTAGGCTGACCAAATTTGGCACCAAGATGCCTATTCCTACCCACTACTCAGCCCCTATGACCCGTCCCAGTCAGTCAGATGGGGGCGCTACAGCAGTCTGATTTGCATTTCTGCCTATATCTACAGAACTGTCAAGCCTACAGTTGAAATTTATTGCCAATCGAATTCACAACGTCATGTCAAACCTGACAACGTATAGAACTTGGTTCTGCATCTTTGTGTTTTTGCATGATTTATAGTTCTTTGAAAACAGGTTATTTCATTAAACTGCAAGGATTTTCACCGAACCTACATAAATCTGCTGTCTTTATAATCAGGAAACAGTCCTTTTAAAGACTTACAGAAAAAAACTTAAACTTTCGGCAAGGTACAGCCACCAGCCACACCCTGACTGTACTGGTACCTCGCCCATTTCAATCAGACAGCTATATCTCAGGGATGCTTCAGCCAATCATTACAAAATTTCTCTCGCAAATGTATGGCTGTACCGCAGAGATACCATACAAATTTTGTGTTGATCGGTCAAACGGTAAAGCTACGGCCACTGTCTGTATGTGTCTAAGACCCACCTAGGCTCATTGAGCTAAAATGAGTTACCAGATCAGGTAGGAAGGTGTCTACCGATCTCACCCATTTTGCCCACGGCAGTGGGTGGCTCAGTGGGATAAACTTGTATGCTTGTAATCAGAGGGTTGCAGGTTCGAACCCAGCTTCGGTGGGTACTCGAGCTACGCATCCCGATGTGCACAGCATACCCTCCATAAAGTGAGCTGGGGAGATGTGTATTAATGAAGCTTCTTTTTTTATAATTTAGACGGGCTCAGGGACTCCTTCATAGGGTTGAACAATAATTATTTTTCTTCCCTACAACTGAATGCCCAGCCTAAACCGTAAGTCCTACACTGACCAAATTTGGCAACAAGATTCCTATTCCTACCCACTACTCAGTCCCACTGACCCGTCGCAGTCAGTCAGAGGGGGGCGCTACAGCACCCCGATTTGCATTTACGCCTATATCTACAGAACTGTCAAGCCTACAGTTGAAATTTATTGCCAGTCCAATTTACTATGTCATGACGAATTTCAACTGCATATAGAACTTGGTTCTACATCTTTGCCTTTTTGCATGATTTATAGTTGTTTGAAAATAGGTTATTTTGTTAACCTCGTAGGATTTTCGCCCAACATACATAAATCTGGTGTCATTAAAACCAGGAGACAGTCCTTTTAAAGATTTAGAGAAAAAACTTAAACTTTCAGTAAGATACAGCCACCAGCCACACCCTGACTGTACTGTTGTCTTGCCCATTTCAATCAGACAGCTATATCTCAGGGATGCTTCAGCCAATCATTACAAAATTTGGTTCACTGATGTAGGACTGTACCACAGAGAGACCCTCCAAACTTCGTGTCAATCGGTCAATCAGGAGCGCTACGCCACTGTCTATATACATCTAAGACCCACCTAGGCTCATTGAGGTACAATGAGTTTCCAGATCAGGTAGGAAGGTGTCCAGCGATCTCTCCAGTTTTACCAACAGCAGCGGGTGGCTCAGTGGGCTAAACTTGTATGCTTGTAATCAGAGGGTCGCAGGTTCGAACCCAGCTTCGGTGGGTACTCGAGCTAGGCAGCTCGATGTGCACAGCATACCCTCCGTGAAGTGAGCTGAGGAGACGTGAAGGCGCTTTCCCCATGCGGGTCAATGAAGCTTATATTATTGTTAATTAAGACCTGCTCAGGCACTACTACAGAGGGTTGAACAATAATTATTTTTCTTCCCTAAAACTGAATGCCCAGCCTAAACCGTAAGTCCTAGACTGACCAAATTTGGCAACAAGACTCCTATTCCTACCCACTACTCAGTCCCACTGACTAGTCCCAGTCAGTCAGATGGGGGCGCTACAGCACCCCGATTTGCATTTCTGCCTATATCTCCAGACCTGTCAAGCCTACAGTTGAAATTTATTGCCAGTCCAATTCACTATGTCCTGACGAATCAAACTGCATATAGATCTTGGTTCTACATCTTTGCCTTCTTGCATGATTTACAGATGTTTTGAAAACAGGTTTTTTTGTTAACCTCCTAGGATTTTCGACTAACATCCATAAATCTGGTGTCATTCAAATCAGGAGACAGTCCTTTTAATGATTTACAGAAAAATCTTAAACTTTCGGTAAGATACAGCCACCAGCCACACCCTGACTGTACTGGTGTCTTGCCCATTTCAATCAGACAGCTATATCTTAGGGATGCTTCAGCCAATCATTACAACAGTTGGCTCACTGATGTAGGACTGTACCACAGAGAGACCGTCCAAATTTCGTGTCAATCCGTCAATCAGGAGCGCTACGCCACTGTCTATATACATCTAAGACCCACCTAGGCTCATTGAGGTAAAATCAGTTTCCAGATCAGGTAGGAAGGTGTCTACTGATCCCACCCGTTTTAATCACAGAAGCGGGTGGCTCAGTGGGCTAAACTTGTATGCTTGTAATCAGAGGGTCGCAGGTTCGAACCCAGCTTTGGTAGGTACTCGAGCTAGGCAGCCCGATGTGCACAGCATACCCTCCGTGAAGTGAGCTGGGGAGACATAAAGGTGTTTTCCCCCACGAGGATCAATGAAGCTTATATTGTTGTTAATTTAGATGTGCTAAGGCACTACTTCAGAGGGTTGAACAATAATTATTTTTCTTCCCTAAAACTTAATGCCCAGCCTATACCGTAAGTCCTAGACTGACCAAATTTGGCAACAAGATTCCTATTCCTACCCACTACTCAGTCCCACTGACCCGTCCCAGTCAGTCAGATGGGGGCGCTACAGCACCCCGATTTGCATTTCTGCCTATATCTCCAGACCTGTCAAGCCTACAGTTGATATTTATTGCGACTACAATTAACTATGTCATGACTAATCTAACAACATATATAACTTGGTTCTCCCTCTTTCTGTTTTTACATAAATTATATTTGTCTGAAAACAGCTTTTCTTGTTAACCTCCTTTGATTTTCAACAAACCTACATACATCTGTTGTCCTTCAAATCAGAAGATAGTCCTTTTAAAGATTTAGAGAAAAAAATGAAACTTTTGGTATGGTATGGCCACCAGCCACACCCTGACTCTACTGGTGCCACGTCCATTTCAATCAGACAGCTATATATCATGCACTCTTCAGCCAATCATTTCCAAATATCTATCTCGGATGAAAGGCTGTACCGCAGAGAGACCTTCCAATTTTCGTGTCAATAGGTCAAACGGGAGCGCTATAGCCACTGTCCATATATGTCTAAAACTCACCTAGTCTAATTCAGCTATAATGAGTTACGAGATCAGGTAGGAAGGTGTCTACTGATCTCACTCATCTTACCCACAGGAGCGGATGGCTCAGTGTGCTAATCCTGTGTGCCTGTAATCAGAGGGTCGCCGGTTCGAACCCAGCTTAGGTTGCTATTTCAGCTAGGTATCCTGTTGTGCACAGTGTACTCTCTGATGTTGACTGGCCTGTTACACCTGCACAAAAAGCATCTACATCCTAATGTCTGCCAACTACTGAGACCGTCCAGCTCTGTCCTACATCGCCTATCCTGTTATGGCAGTCGAATTCTGTCTGACTTTCTACTACCCTGGCCACCGGTTCTCTGCTGTTATTCCTCTACTGTCCTACCAGTCCGATCGTCCTCCGCTTTGGACCCTTTCGTAACTGCTTGCAGTTTCTAGTTATTATTAAGGGTCCAAAGGACGAAGTCCTTATGGACCATTATTGTTTTTCTTAGGATTATTATTATTATTATTATTATTATTTTTCTGCCCTAAAACTGAATGTACAGCCTAAACTGTAAGAGCTAGACCAACCAAACTTGGTCAGATGATGTCAATTCCTACCCACTACTCAGGTTGTCCTACCCAGTCCTGCCAGCCAGATGGGGGCGCCTTAGCGCCCCCCAACACGTTTCGGTCGATATCTCCTGTCCTGTTAGACCTACAATCGAAATTCTTTGTTCTACATATACAGACAGCAAAGCCCTACCAACTTGCCATTTGGACTATGAAGCTCCGCCTACTTAGATTTTTTGCTAATTTGCATAATTTGCCAATCCTACTTTTTCCTTAAAGTCCTGGCTTGTCCTACCAAATCAGACAAATGAGGTGTCAGACGAATCAGAATTCTCTGCTGATCAAGAATTATCCACAAAATTCAGACATTTTTATATCCTACGGCCATTAGCCACGCCCAAACAATGTCCAAATTTGGCCCGTTTTGGTCTGACGGCTATAACTTGGCCGTGCCTTGGCCTACCTTGACCAAATTTGAAATGCTACCTCCCTACACCATTCTGGGGACACGGTCCGAGGCGGGCCGCATTTCGTCAATAGGGGGCGCTACAACTAAAAACTGGCAATATCTCCTGACTGCCTTTGCCAATCTAACTGAAATTTGGTAGATATGTACTAGGAAGCAGCCTGTGGTCAGTCACCTACAATGGCAGTAATTATTCCTTAAAGAGTGGCCGCCATCAGCCAATCAAAATCAAGCAGGCATTTCACAGGCTTCTCAATGACCAATCTAAATCAAATTTGGGTGATACATTTGTGCTCTGACCCTCTGCCTAAACTGTAAAGGACACCTCACTCGGCCAGATGGGGGCGCAACAGTGACAACTTTTGCATTTCTGCCTATTTCTCGAGAACGGTGAAGCCTACAATCGACATTTCTTGCCAGGTCAATTCAGTACGACATGCCAAATCAAACAACATGTAGAACTTGCTTCTGCATCTTTGCGTTTTTGCATAATTCATATTGGTCTGAAAACAAGACATTTCGTTAACCTCCTAGGATTTTCACCAAACCTACACAAATCTGGTATCATTTAAATCAGGAGACAGTCATAATAAATAATTCATAAAAAAATCATAAACTTTCCATGAGGTATAGTCACCAGCCACACACAAACCATACAGGTGCCATGCCCAATTCAATCAGACAGCTATATCTCAGGCCTGCCTCAGCCAATCATCACCAAACTTTAATATATCCTGTAGAATAGTAGTCCGGAAGGGCCCTCCAAATTTGGTGCCGATCGGTCAAACGGGGGCGCTACAACAACATAACATGTCTGTATAAACCTTGAAAATCAGTTCAACTTACATTTATCTCATTTCTGTTCTAGTGACATGTTACTGGTTAAAATATTTTGTACTGCCAGTTCTGTGAGTCATGCCAAATCAAGACGTATGCAATGCCCAATGATAGTCATTTTCATTCCCTTGTGATGTTTAAAAACTTAATAAATAACATATTACTGTAACTTCTACAATGTTCAGCCCAAGTAGGTCATTCTGGTAGTACATCAATCAGGACATTGCCATTATGGATAATTCATAAAAATATCTTAACCTGTACGCTATGGCCACCAGCTACAACAAACCTGCACCATATCCATGCTCATTTCAATCAACCATCTAAAGCTCAGCTGTGCTTCAGCCAATCCTCATCAAATTTGACGGCCTAATGTAGTAAGGGACCTCAGACAGACCCTCCAATTTTGGTTCCAATCGGTCAAATGGGGGCGCTACAGCCACTGTCCATATATTTCTAAGACCCACCTTAGCAAATTCAGCTGAAATGTCCTTATTTCTCATAAAACCTTGAAAGAATTGTTACCTTTCCCTTCACCTGAGTCCATATTTCTTATTCACTTTCATTTTTCACCGATTTGCCTCATAGAACATTATCAGACTTAATTTACACATAAGAAGGCCTGAAAGTATTGAATACAATTTCTAAAATGGAGCGCTGACTCCACCTGCTGGCCACACTGTTTCCATGCCCATTTTATTAAAATAGCTATATCTCTGGCATGCTTCATCCAATCCTCACAAAATTTGACGCACATCTGTGTTACTAGACTTCAGAAAGACCTTCCAAGTTTGGTGGCAATCGGTCAAACGGGGGCACTACAGCCACTGTCCTAATATGTCTAAGACCAACCTTGGTTAATGCAGCTGAAATCTGCTTATCGTTTATTTAAAAATTAAAAAATTAATCACCTTTCCCTTCATCTAAGTCCATATTTTTAATCTGCTTATATTTTCCTGCCATTTGACTTTTACAAATCTTTCAAACTTCAATCTTTCTTCAGGCTGTGTACACTGCAGCAATTACAATTTTATAATAAATTGGCCAGCAGGTGGAGTCAGCGCTCCATTTCAATAATGCCTTCAATACTTTTAGCCTTTCTCCTGTCTAAATGTATAACCTAGAATATGATACAGCATGATATTACTGCTGTTACATGTCACAATACGCAACTCAGCACTTTGTTAAGAATATGCAACACAGCCTATGTTTACACAGGCAGTATAAAAAAGAAAACTCTGTAATATCTAGACTTACCAGACCAGGTATGAAGGTCCCTAAATCTACCAACTAGTCAGGCCATCTGACCCAAACCATGCATTCAGTCAGGCTAAGGCACTCCACCACAGGGTTCTACATTCTGTCCTACATTTGCTGACCTGTTAGACCGATACTAACTAATCTATATCCTGATTTCTACCTACTACTGAGACCATCTGACCAAAACAATGCATTCAGTCAGGTTCAGGCACTACACCACAGGGTTCTACATTCTGTCCTACATTTCCTGACCTGTTAGACCGACACTCAACAATCTACATCATGATTTCTACCTTCTACTCAAACCATCTGACCTAAACAAGTTCTGTTCTGTCTGACATCTGCTGACCTGTAGTTCTGTCTGACTTTTTAGTATCCTCCTCTACGGTTTGCCCTACATCTCCTGTCACATTAGAGCTACGCTAAATCTCCATCCTGTTATGGCAGTCTAATTGTTGCCCGGTCAATTAAGTACGACATGCCAAATCAAACAACATGTAGAACTTGCTTCTGCATCTTTGCGTTTTTGCATAATTCATATTGGTCTGAAAACAAGACATTTCGTTAACCTCCTAGGATTTTCACCAAACCTACACAAATCTGGTATCATTTAAATCAGGAGACAGTCATAATAAATAATTCATAAAAAAATCATAAACTTTCCATGAGGTATAGTCACCAGCCACACACAAACCATACAGGTGCCATGCCCAATTCAATCAGACAGCTATATCTCAGGCCTGCCTCAGCCAATCATCACCAAACTTTAATATATCCTGTAGAATAGTAGTCCGGAAGGGCCCTCCAAATTTGGTGCCGATCGGTCAAACGGGGGCGCTACAACAATATAACATGTCTGTATAAACCTTGAAAATCAGTTCAACTTACATTTATCTCATTTCTGTTCTAGTGACATATTACTGGTTAAAATATTTTGTACTGCCAGTTCTGTGAGTCATGCCAAATCAAGACATATGCAATGCCCAATGATAGTCATTTTCATTCCCTTGTGATGTTTAATAACTTAATAAATAACATATTACTGTAACTTCTACAATATCCAGCCCAAGTAGGTCATTCTGGTAGTACATCAATCAGGACATTGCCCTTATGGATAATTCATAAAAATATCTTGACCTGTATGCTATGGCCACCAGCTACAACAAACCTGCACCATATCCATGCTCATTTCAATCAACCATCTAAATCTCAGCCGTGCTTCAGCCAATCCTCATCAAATTTGACGGCCTAATGTAGTAAGGGACCTCAGACAGACCCTCCAATATTGGTGCCAATCGGTCAAACAGGGGCGCTACAGCCACTGTCCATATATGTCTAAGACCCACCTTAGCAAATTCAGCTGAAATGTCCTTATTTCTCATAAAACCTTGAAAGAATTGTTACCTTTCCCTTCACCTGAGTCCATATTTTTTATTCACTTTCATTTTTCACCAATTTGCCTCATAGAACATTATCAGACTTAATTTACACATAAGAAGGCCTGAAAGTATTGAATACAATTTCTAAAATGGAGCGCTGACTCCACCTGCTGGCCACACTGTTTCCATGCCTATTTCATTCAAATAGCTATATCTCTGGCATGCTTCATCCAATCCTCACAAAATTTGATGCACGGCTGTGTTACTAGACTGCCTCAGCCAAGCTGCAAAAGACCTTCCAAGTTTGGTGGCAATCAGTCAAACGGGGGCACTACAGCCACTGTCATAATATGTCTAAGACCAACTTTGGTTAATGCAGCTGAAATCTGCTTATTGTTTATTTAAAAATTAAAATATTAATCACCTTTCCCTTCATCTAAGTCCATATTTTTAATCTGCTTATATTCTCCTGCCATTTGACTTTTACAAATCTTTCAAACTTTAATCTTTCTTCAGGCTGTGTACACTACAGCAATTACAATTTTATAATAAATTGGCCAGCAGGTGGAGTCAGCGCTCCATTTCAATAATGCCTTCAATACTTTTAGCCTTTCTCCTGTCTAAATATACATCCTAGAATAGCATACAGCATGATATTACTGCTGTTACATGTCACACTCCCGCAACTCAGCACTTTGTTAAGAATATGCAACACAGCCTATGTTTACACAGGCAGTATAAAAAAGCAACTATGTAATATCTACACTTACCAGACCAGGTATGAAGGTCCCTAAATCTACCAACTAGTCAGGCCATCTGACCCAAAACATGTATTAAGTCAGGCTAAGGCACTCCACCACAGGGTTCTACATTCTGTCCTGCATTTGCTGACCTGTTAGACCGATACTAACTAGTCTATATCCTGATTTCTACCTACTACTCAGACTATCTCACCAAAACATTGCATTCAGTCAGGTTCAGGCACTACACCACAGGGTCCTACATTCTGTCCTACATTTCCTGACCTGTTAGACGGACACTCAACAATCTGCATCCTGATTTCTACCTTCTACTAAAACCATCTGACCAAAACAAGTTCTGTTCTGTCTGACATCTGCTGACCTGTTGTTCTGTCTGACTTGTTAGTACCCTCCTCTACGGTTTGCCCTACATCTCCTGTCGCATTAGAGCTACGCTAAATCTTCATCCTGTTATGGCAGTCTAATTTTGTCTGACTTTCTACTACCCTGGCCGCCGGTTCTCTGCCGTTATTCCTCTACTGTCCTACCAGTCCGATCGTCCTACGCTTTGGACCCTTTCGTAACTGCTTGCAGTTTCTAGTTAAGGGTCCAAAGGACGAAGTCCTTATGGACCATTATTGTTTTTCTTAGGATTATTATTATTATTATTATTATTATTATTATTTTTCTGCCCTAAAACTGAATGCCCAGCCTAAACCGTAAGTCCTAGGCCTACCAAATTTGGTAGGATGATTGGAATTCCTACCCACTACTCAGCGTGTCCGACGCGTCCGACTCAGCCAGAGGGGGGCGCCGTAGCGCCCCCCAACACGTTTTGGACGATATCTCCTGTCCAGTTTGTCCTACCTTCGAAATTCTTTTTTCTCCTGATACAGACAGCCATGCCCTACCAAAAAGTCAATGGGACCATGAAGCTCCGCCTACTTAGATTTTTTGCTAATTTGCATAATTTGCAAATCCTACTTTTTCCTTCAAGTCCTGGCTTGTCCTACCAAATCAGACAAATGAGGTGTCAGACGAATCAGAATTCTCAGCTGATCAAGAATCATTAAGAAAATTCAGACATTTTTATATCCTACGGCCATTAGCCACGCCCTAACAATGTCCAAATTTGGCCCATTTTGGTCTGACGGCTGTAACTTGGACGTGCCTTGGCCTACCTTGACCAAATTTGAAATGCTACCTCCCTACACCATTCTGGGGACACGGTCCGAGGCGGGCCGCATTTCGCCCATAGGGGGCGCTACAATTAAAAACTGGCAATATCTCCTGACTGCCTTTGCCAATCTTACTGAAATTTGGCAGATATGTTCTAGGGCCCAGCCTTACATCAGCCACATACAATGGCAGTCATTATTCCTTAAAGAGTGGCCGCCATCAGCCAATCAAAATCAAGCAGCCATTTGACAGGCTAATCAATGACCAATCTAGACCAAATTTTGGTGCTATATTTGTCCTCCGACCCGCAGCCCACCATGCAAAGGACACCTCACTCGGCCACATGGGGGCACTACAGTGCCCTAATTTACATTTCTGCCTATATCTTCAGAACTGTCATGCCTACAGTTGAAATTTTTTGCCATTCTAATCCACTATGTCATGCCAAATCAAACAACATATAGAGCTATTATATGCATCTTCGCATTATTGCACAATTTTGTATTTTTCTAAAAACAGGCTTTTTCATTATCCTCCTATGATTTTCGGCCAATCTACATAAGTCTGTTGTCATTCTAATCAGGAGACAGTCCTTTTAAAGACTTAGAGAAAAAACATAAACTTTCGGTAAGGTATGGCCACCAGGGACACCCTGACTGTGCTGGTGCCTTGCCTATTTCAATCAGACAGCTATATCTCAGGCATGCTTCAGCTAATCATTACCAAATTTCTCTCTCTGATGTAGGGCTGTACCACAGAGACACGTTCCAAATTTCATGTCAATCGGTCTGACGGGAGCGCTACGGCCACTGTTTATATATGTCTAAGACCAACCTATGCTAATTCAGCTAAAATGAGTTACCAGGTCAGGTAGGAAGCAGTCTACCGATTTCCCCCATCTTACCAAATGCAGCATGTGGCACAGTGGGCTAAGCCTGCGTGCTTGTGATCAGAGAGTTGCCGGTTCAAACCCAGTTTCGGTGGCTACTTGACCTACCTGTATGCTACGGCCACCAGCTACATCCAACCTGCACCATTTCCATGCTCATTTCAATCAACCATCTAAATCTCAGCCGTGCTTCAGCCAATCCTCATCAAATTTGATGGCCTAATGTAGTAAGGGACCTCAGACAGACCCTCCAATTTTGGTGCCGATCGGTCAAACGGGGGCGTTACAACAATTTAACATGTCTGTATAAACCTTGAAAATCAGTTCAACTTACATTTATCTCATTTCTGTTATAGTGACATATTACTGGTTAAAATATTTTGTACTGCCAGTTCTATGAGTCATGCCAAATCAATACATATGCAATGCCGAATGATAGTCTTTTTCATAAGAACATAAGAACATAAGAACATAAGAACTATACAAACGAGAGGAGGCCATTCGGCCCATCGAGCTCGCTTGGGGAGAACTTAACTAATAGCTCAGAGTTGTTAAAATCTTATCTAGCTCTGATTTAAAGGAACCCAAGGATTCAGCTTGCACTACGTTATCAGGAAGACTATTCCATACTCTGACTACACGCTGTGTAAAGAAGTGCTTCCTTAAATCCAGTTTGAAATGTTCTCCCGCTAATTTCCACCTATGGCCACGAGTTCTTGTATTTGAACTAATGCTGAAGTAACTATTCGGTTGAACAGCATCCAAACCTGTTAGAATCTTATAGACCTGGATCATGTCCCCCCTCAGTCTCCTTTGCTTGAGGCTGAACAGATTTAGCTCAAATAACCTTTCCTCGTATGACATTCCTCTAAGACCAGGAATCATTCTTGTGGCCCTACGCTGCACCTTTTCTAAGGCCGCTATGTCCTTTTTAAGATATGGTGACCAAACCTGTACACAATATTCTAGGTGAGGTCTCACCAAGGAATTGTATAATCTTAGCATTACCTCCCTTGACTTAAACTCCACACACCTGGAGATGTACCCCAACATCCTATTGGCCTTTTTTATTGCTTCCCCACACTGGCGAGAATGAGACATGGAAGCATCAACATACACACCAAGGTCTTTCTCATAATCAGCTACCTTTATTTCAGTAGGTCCCATAAAATACCTGTACTTTATATTTCTGCTCCCTACATGGAGTACCTTACATTTGTCTATGTTAAATTTCATCTGCCAGGTGTCAGCCCAGTCACTAATTAAATTAAGATCCCGCTGTAGCTGCTGAGCCGCTAGTTCAGTATCTGCTACACCACCCACCTTGGTGTCATCTGCAAATTTCACCAGTTTACTGTATATATTGGTGTCTATATCATTTATGTAAATTAGGAACAAAAGTGGTCCTAAAATTGAACCCTGCGGTACCCCACTATGAACGCAGGCCCACTGTGACATCGAGCCTCTTATAACTACTCGCTGCTTCCTATCCGTTAACCAGTTATCAATCCAAGTCGCTACAGTTCCTAAAATACCTGTCGCTTTGAGTTTAAGTGAGAGCCTCTTGTGGGGAACAACATCAAAAGCCTTTTGGAAATCTAAATAGATGACATCATAGGCCTTCTTATCATCAACTTCCTGAGTAGCTTCCTCAAAAAACTCCAACAGATTTGTTAAACAGGATCTACCTCTCCTAAATCCATGCTGGCTATCCCTCAAAATGTTATTTGAGTCCAGGTAATCTACCATTTTCTCTTTGATTATAGCCTCCATAACTTTACCAGTTATACAAGTTAGACTGATTGGCCTATAGTTTGACAAATTACTTCTATCCCCTTTTTTGAAAATGGGCGTTATGTTGGCATGCTTCCAATCAGAAGGTACCACACCTTCAGATAAGGATTTTTGAAACAGTAATGTTAAGGGTCGGCAAATAATATCCCTCATCTCTTTTAACACTATAGGTAAGATGCCATCAGGGCCCTGTGATTTATTTATTTTGAGCTTAGCTAGGCTTTGCAAAACATCAGCTTCAGTTATATATATATTAGTTATAGACGATGTTGAATTAGTAATAAGAACTGGTAAGTTACTAGTGTCCTCGACAGTGAATACCCGTGCAAAACTATCATTGAACTCATTTACTATGTCAATGTCGTTTTCAATTATAAGACCCTTACTATCCTGCAGATTAGTAATTTCAGCTTTTAGAGCTCTTTTAGAGTTAAAATACTGGAAGAAACTTTTAACGTCATCCTTAGCCTCCAATGCGATCTTCCTTTCGACATTCCTTTTAGCTCGTCTAATGTCATTTTTTAATTCAGCCTGTAGATTTAGATACTCTTGCTTTATTATGTCATCATCAGTTATTTTCCATCTCTGGAACAAAGCCCTTTTCCTCCTTACTTTATACTTTATGTCCCTATTAAACCACCTAGGTTGCAATTTCCTAGATTTATTCTTGCTAGAAACAGGTATAAAGTCCTCTTGTACTTGCAATAATGTGCTTTTAAAAAATTCCCATGCCTCTTCAACAGTTTTGTTATTTAACTCCATCCAGTTCACGGTTTCTAGTTTTAATCTCATACAATTGAAGTTAGCCTTCCTAACATTATATATTTTTGATTTGGACTTTGCTCTTCGGGCACTAAACTTAACCTCAAATTTAACCATGTTATGATCGCTACTGTCAAGTGGTTCTAAAACATCTAATTTACCAATCCTGTCCTGGTTATTAGACAAAACAAGATCAAGAATGGCATCTCCCCTGGTAGGGGTGTTAACAAACTGAGTAAAAAAACAATCCTGTACTAATTCCACCATCTCAAGTTCATTTTCAGAAGAGCCAGCAACAATGTCCCACTGTATCCCCGGTAGATTAAAATCACCCATAACTACCACATCATTTTTATTGCTCATAATCCTAATATCACTGTATAACAATCTGCTTTCCTCAGCAGCTACATTGGGTGCTCTGTAACAAACACCGACAATTAGGCTATTTGAGTTTGTAGCATCTAATTTTACCCATATAGCTTCCGTACTTTTACTTATATCAGTAAGCTCCCTTGCCTGCAAGATTTCCTTTACATATACTGCAACACCACCTCCCTTCTTACCTATACGGTCTTTACGGAACAATGTGTAACCATCCATATTATATTCTTGTCCATCCTTATCACTCAACCACGTTTCAGTTATTGCTATAATATCATAAGAGTCCGATGAGATAAGAGCCTCTAAATCATGAATTTTATTCCTAATACTCCTGGCGTTTAAATACAGACAACAAAGGGTAGGCTTATTACAGTGCCTACTTATAATATGATTTTTTTGGGCTTTCCGTTTCCCCCCAGTTACATACTTAACTAACCTCCCTGCCCCCCCAGTCCCTAGTTTAAACATTCCTCAACTACTCTACAAATACGCCTTCCCAGTACACTGGTTCCCCTCCGGTTCAGATGCAACCCATCCGGCTTGAACAGGTCCCACCTGTTCCAGAAGGTCCTCCAGTGCCCCATAAACCTAAACCCCTCTTTCCTACACCATCCTTTTAGCCACGCATTTAATCTCCTTATCTCAGCTGCTTTTCATTCACTTGTGATGTTTAAAAACTTAATAAATAACATATTACTGTAACTTCTACAATGTCCAGCCCAAGTAGGTCATTCTGGTAGTACATCAATCAGGACATTGCCCTTATGGATAATTCATAAAAATATCTTGACCTGTAAGCTATGGCCACCAGCTACAACAAACCTGCACCATATCCATGCTCATTTCAATCAACCATCTAAATCTCAGCCATGCTTCAGCCAATCCTCATCAAATTTGACGGCCTAATGTAGTAAGGGACCTCAGACAGACCCTCCAATTTTGGTGCCAATCGGTCAAACGGGGGCGCTACAGCCACTGTCCATATATGTCTAAGACCCACCTTAGCAAATTCAGCTGAAATGTCCTTATTTCTCATAAAACCTTGAAAAAATTGTTACCTTTCCCTTCACCTGAGTCCATGTTTTTTATTTACTTTCATTTTTCACCGATTTGCCTCATAGAACATTATCAGACTTAATTTACACATAAGAAGGCCTGAAAGTATTAAATGGAATTTCTAAAATGGAGCGCTGACTCCACCTGCTGGCCACACCATTTCCATACCCATTTCAATCAAACAGCTATATCTCTGGCATGCTTCATCAAATCCTTACAAAATTTGACTCGCTTCTGTGTCACTGTACTACAGACAGACCTTCCAAGTTTGGTGGCAATCGGTCAAATTGGGGTGCTACAGCCGCTGTTCTAATATGTCTAAGACCAACCTTGGTTAATGCAGCTGAAATCTGCTTATTGTTTATTTAAAAATTAAAATATTAATCACCTTTCCCTTCATCTAAGTCCATATTTTTAATCTGCATATATTTTCCTGCCATTTGACTTTTACAAATCTTTCAAACTTTAATCTTTCTTCAGGCTGTGTACACTGCAGCAATTACAATTTTATAATAAATTGGCCAGCAGGTGGAGTCAGCGCTCCATTTCAATAATGCCTTCAATACTTTTAGCCTTTCTCCTGTCTAAATGTACAACCTACAATATGATACAGCATGATATTACTGCTGTTACATGTCACACTGCCGCAACTCAGCACTTTGTTAAGAATATGCAACACAGCCTATGTTTACACAGGCAGTATAAATAAGCAACTGTGTAATATCTAGACTTACCAGACCAGGTATGAAGGTGCCTAAATCTACCAACTAGTCAGGCCATCTGACCCAAACCATGCATTCAGTCAGGCTAAGGCACTCCACCACAGGGTTCTACATTCTGTCCTACATTTGCTGACCTGTTAGGCCGATATTAACTAATCTATATCATGATTTCTACTTACTACTCAGACCATCTGACCAAAACAATGCATTAAATCAGGTTCAGGCACTACACCACAGGGTTCTACATTATGTCCTACATTTCCTGACCTGTTAGACCGATACTAAACAATCTGCATCCTGATTTCTACCTTCTACTAAAACCATCTGACCAAAACAAGTTCTGTTCTGTCTGACATCTGCTGACCTGTTGTTCTGTCTGACTTGTTAGTACCCTCCTCTACGGTTTGCCCTACATCTCCTGTCGCATTAGAGCTACGCTAAATCTTCATCCTGTTATGGCAGTCTAATTTTGTCTGACTTTCTACTACCCTGGCCGCCGGTTCTCTGCCGTTATTCCTCTACTGTCCTACCAGTCCGATCGTCCTACGCTTTGGACCCTTTCGTAACTGCTTGCAGTTTCTAGTTATTATTATTATTATTTTTCTGCCCTAAAACTGAATGCCCAGCCTAAACCGTAAGTCCTAGGCCAACCAAATTTGGTAGGATGATTGCAATTCCTACCCACTACTCAGCGTGTCCGACCTGTCCGACTCAGCCAAGGGGGGGCGCCGTAGCGCCCCCCAACACGTTTTGGACGATATCTCCTGTCCTGTTTGTCCTACCTTCGAAATTCTTTTTTCTCCTGATACAGACGGCCATGCCCTACCAAAAAGTCAATGGGACCATGAAGCTCCGCCTACTTAGATTTTTTGCTAATTTGCATAATTTGCAAATCCTACTTTTTCCTTCAAGTCCTGGCTTGTCCTACCAAATCAGACAAATGAGGTGTCAGATGAATGAGAATTCTCAGCTGATCAAGAAATATTAACAAAATTGAGACATTTTTATATCATATGGCCATTAGCCACGCCCAAACAATGTCCAAATTTGGCCCGTTTTGGTCTGACGGCTATAACTTGGCCGTGCCTTGGCCGACCTTGACCAAATTTGAAATGCTACCTCCCTACACCATTCTGGGGACACGGTCCGAGGCGGGCCGCATTTCGTCAATAGGGGGCACTACAACTAAAAACTGGCAATATCTCCTGACTGCCTTTGCCAATCTAACTGAAATTTGGTAGATATGTACTAGGACCCAGCCTGTGGTCAGTCACCTACAATGGCAGTAATTATTGCTTAAAGAGTGGCCGCCATCGGCCAATCAAGATCAAGCAGGCATTTGACAGGCTTCTCAATGACCAATCTTGACCAAATTTTGGTGGTATATTTGTCCTCTGACCCGCAGCCCACCATGCAAAGGACACCTCACTCGGCCAGATGGGGGCGCTACAGTGACAACATTTGCGTTTCTGCCTATTTCTCGAGAACGGTGAAGCCTACAATCGACATTTATTGCCAGGTCAATTCAGGACGACATGACAAATCAAACAACATGTAGAACTTGCTTCTGCATCTTTGCATTTCTGCATAATTCACATTGGTCTGAAAACAAGACATTTCATTAACCTCCTAGGATTTTCACCAAACCTACACAAATCTGGTATCATTTAAATCAGGAGACAGTCCTAATAAATAATGCATAAAAAAATCATAAACTTTCCATGAGGTATAGTCACCAGCCACACACAAACCATACAGGTGCCATGCCCAATTCAATCAGACAGCTATATCTCAGGCCTGCCTCAGCCAATCATCACCAAACTTTAATATATCCTGTAGAATAGGAGTCTGGAAGGGCCCTCCAAATTTGGTGCCGATCGGTCAAACGGAGGCGCTACAATAATATAACATGTCTGTATAAACCTTGAAAATCAGTTCAACTTACATTTATCTCATTTCTGTTCTAGTGACATATTACTGGTTAAAATATTTTGTACTGCCAGTTCTGTGAGTCATGCCAAATCAAGACATATGCAATGCCCAATGATAGTCATTTTCATTCCCTTGTGATGTTTAAAAACTTAATGACATATTACTGTAACTTCTACAATGTCCAGCCCAAGTAGATCATTCTGGTAGTACATCAATCAGGACATTGCCCTTATGGATATTTCATAAAAATATCTTGACCTACCTGTATGCTATGGCCACCAGCTACACCAAACCTGCACCATATCCATGCTCATTTCAATAAACCTTCTAAATCTCAGCCGTGCTTCAGCCAATCCTCATCAAATTTGACGGCCTAATGTAGTAAGGGACCGCAGACACACCCTCCAATTTTGGTGCCAATCGGTCAAACGGGGGCGCTACAGCCACTGTCCATATATGTCTAAGACCAACCTTAGCAAATTCAGCTGAAATGTCCTTATTTCTCATAAAACCTTGAAAGAATTGTTACCTTTCCCTTCACCTGAGTCCATATTTTTTATTTACTTTCATTTTTCACAAATTTGCCTCATAGAACATTATCAGAGTTAATTTACACATAAGAAGGCCTTAAAGTATTGAATAAAATTTCTAAAATGGAGCGCTGACTCCACCTGCTGGCCACACTATTTCCATGCCCATTTCATTCAAATAGCTATATCTCTGGCATGCTTCATCCAATCCTCACAAAATTTGACGCACATCAGTGTTACTATACTTCAGAAAGACCTTCCAAGTTTGGTGGCAATCGGTCAAACGGGGG
This sequence comes from Paramormyrops kingsleyae, assembly GCF_048594095.1. NCBI lineage: Eukaryota > Metazoa > Chordata > Actinopteri > Osteoglossiformes > Mormyridae > Paramormyrops > Paramormyrops kingsleyae. The sequence continues at coordinate 44,936,802 of NC_132797.1, read as the reverse complement.
TGCTACAGCCACTGCCCATATATTTCTAAGACCCACCTTAGCAAATTCAGCTGAAATGTCCTTATTTCTCATAAAACCTTGAAATAATTGTTACCTTTCCCTTCACCTGAGTCCATATTTTTAACTTTCATTTTTCTCCAATTTGCCTCATAGAACATTATCAGACTTAATTTACACATAAGAAGGCCTCAAAGTATTGAATACAATTTCTAAAATGGAGTGCTGACTCCATCTGCTGGCCACACTATTTCCATGCCCATTTCATTCAAATAGCTATATCTCTGGCATGCTTCATCCAATCCTCACAAAATTTGATGCACATCTGTGTTACTAGACTTCAGAAAGACCATCCAAGTTTGGTGGCAATCGGTCAAACGGGGGCACTACAGCCACTGTCCTAATATGTCTAAGACTAACCTTGGTTAATGCAGCTGAAATCTGCTTATTGTTTATTTAAAAATTCAAATATTCATCACCTTTCCCTTCATCTAAGTCCATATTTTTAATCTGCTTATATTTTCCTGCCATTTGATTTTTACAAATCTTTCAAACTTCAATCTTTCTTCAGGCTGTGTACACTGCAGCAATTACAATTTTATAATAAATTGGCCAGCAGGTGGAGTCAGCGCTCCATTTCAATAATGCCTTCAATACTGTTAGCCTTTCTCCTGTCTAAATATACAACCTAGAATAGCATACAGCATGACATTACTGCTGTTACATGTCACACTACGCAACTCAGCACTTTGTTAAGAATATGCAACACAGCCTATGTTTACACAGGCAGTATAAAAAAGCAACTGCAATATCTAGATTTACCAGACCAGGTTTGCAGGTGCCTAAATCTACCAACTAGTCAGGCCATCTGACCCAAACCATGCATTCAGTCAGGCTAAGGCACTCCACCACAGGGTTCTACATTCTGTCCTACATTTGCTGACCTGTTAGACCGATATTAACTAATCTATATCATGATTTCTACTTACTACTCAGACCATCTGACCAAAACAATGCATTAAGTCAGGTTCAGGCACTACACCACAGGGTTCTACATTATGTCCTACATTTCCTGACCTGTTAGACCGACACTAAACAATCTGCATCCTGATTTCTACCTTCTACTAAAACCATCTGACCAAAACAAGTTCTGTTCTGTCTGACATCTGCTGACCTGTTGTTCTGTCTGACTTGTTAGTACCCTCCTCTACGGTTTGCCCTACATCTCCTGTCGCATTTGAGCTACGCTAAATCTTCATCCTGTTATGGCAGTCTAATTTTGTCTGACTTTCTACTACCCTGGCCGCCGGTTCTCTGCCGTTATTCCTCTACTGTCCTACCAGTCCGATCGTCCTACGCTTTGGACCCTTTCGTAACTGCTTGCAGTTTCTAGTTATTATTATTATTTTTCGCGCCCTAAAACTGAATGCACAGCCTAAACCGTAAGTGCTAGACCAACCAAACTTGGTAATATGATGTCAATTCCTACCCGCTACTCAGATTCTCTGACCCAGGCCTGTCAGCCAGATGGGGGCGCTCTAGCGCCCCCCAACGCGTTTCAGTCCATAGCTCTTGTCCTATTAGTCCTATAATTGAAATTATTTTTTCTGCTGATACAGACAGCTTTGCTCTACCAACTGGCTATTTGGACTATGAAGCTCCGCCTACTTAGATTTTTTGCTAATTTGCATAATTTGTGAAACTGACTTCTGCCTTCAAGTCCTACAATATTGGACCAAATCAGACAAATGAGGTGTCAAACCGATCAGTCCACTTAGCTGATCAAAATAGATTCAAGAAAGTCTGACATTTGTCTATTTTATGGCCACTAGCCATGCCCAAATCCCACCTAAATTTGGCCTATTTCAGTCTGAATGCTATAACTTCTCCATACCTTAGCCTACCTGAACCAAACTTACAAACCAACCTCCCTGCTCTATTATGGGGTCAACATACAATGCGGCCCACATTTCGTCAATAGGGGGCGCTACAACTAATAACTGCCAATATTTCCTGACTGCCTTAACCAATCTAATTGAAATTTGGCAGATATGTACTATGTACAAGCCTGAGGTCAGAGAAGTAAAATGGCAGTCATTAGTTGTAAAATCCTGGCCACCATTAGCCAATCAAAATCAAGCAGCCATTTGACCAGCTAAACAATGAGCAATCCAAACCAAATTTGGCTTATACATTTGTATTCTGACCCTGAGCCCACCCTGTAAAGGACATGTCAGTCTGCCATATGGGGGCGCTACGGCACATTTCTGCCTATTTCTCCTGGACTGTTAATTATAAAATTGACAATTGTTGCTTAAGCTATCCACTAGCTCATGACAAATTTAATGGTATAAAGAACTTCATCATATCTCTTGCCATTTTTGCCTATTTTGTAAAAGTCTTAAAACAGTACTTTTTCTTATCCTCCTAGGATTTTCACCAAACCTACACAAATCTGCTATCATTTAAATCAGGAGACAGTCCCTATATAAAATTATTAAAAAAATCATAAACTTTCCATGAGGTATGGCCACCAGCCACACCCAAACCATAGTGGTGCCACACCCATTTCAATCAGACAGCTATATCTCAGGCCTGCCTCAACCAATCATCATCAAACTTAAATATATAATGTAGGATATTACTGGAGAAGGGCCCTCCAAATTTGGTGCCGATCAGTCAAACGGGGGTGCTACAGCAATATAACATCACTGTATAAACTGCAAAATCAGCTCAACTTACATTTATCTCATTTTTGATCCAGTGACATATTACTGGTTAAAATCTTTTGCCCTGCAAGTTCTGTGAGTCATGTCAAATCAAGAAATATGCAATGTCCCATGATAGTCATTTGCATTCCCTTGTCATATTTAAAAACTTAATTAATAACATATTACTGTAACTACTGCAATGTCCAGCCTAAGTAGGTCAATCTGGTAGTAGAAAAATCAGGACACTGCCCATATGTATAATTTATAAAGATAACTTCACTTGCCTGTACAGTATAGCCACCAGCCACACTGAACCTACAGCATTTCCATGATCATTTCAATGAAACAGCTAAATCAGAGGCATACTTCATCTGATCATCACCAAATTTGACCCACTAATGTAGCACTGCACCTCAGACAGACCCTGCAAATTTGGTGCCGATCGGTCAAATGGGGGCGTGACAGCCACTGTCCATATATGTGTAAGACCCACCTTAGCAGATTCAGCTGAAATGTCCTTATTCCTCATGAAATCTTCAAATAGTTGTTACCTTTCCCTTCAGCTGAGTCCATATTTTTAATTTCCTTTAATTTTTCACCAATTTGCCTTATACAACATTATCAGACTTCATTTACAAATGAGAAGGTCAGAAAGCATTTAATATCTTTTCTAAAATGGAGCGCTGACTCCACCTGCTGGCCACAACATTTCCATTCCCATTTCATTCAAACAGCTAAATCTCAGGCATGCTTCATCCGATCCTTCCAAAATTTGATTCACTTCTGTAAGTCTGGACTACAGACAGATCTTCCAAGTTTGGTGGCGATCAGTCAATCTGGAGCAGTACAGCCACTGTCCTAGTATGTCTAATACCTACCTTGGCTAATTCAGCTGAAATATCCTTCATAATACTTTCAAAGAATTAACTTTCCCTTCACCTCAGTCCATATTTTTAAGCTCCTTTCATTTTTCTGCTATTTGACTTATAGAAAATTATCAGATTTTATTTATAAGCCAGGCAGTATATATTGCAGATTTTTCTATTTTTTGTATTAAATTGGCCAGTAGGTGGAGATGGTGCTCTATTTATATTGCAATTTTTTGGATTTTTTTTTATAGACTAGCCAGCAGGTGTAGTTCATCCTCTATTTCTATAATGCCATTCAATTCTGTCAGGGCTTCTCATGTCTAGAAGAATACTTTACAAATGGAGTAAGCCACTGTTGTTTTAAATATACAAGACAGCATGTGTTCACTGAGGTACTATAAAGTAAGCTTAACTTTTATGATCCAGACTTAAAATATTAGGTATGTAGGTGCCTATTTCTACCATCTACTTAGACCATCTGACACAAACCACACATTCTTTTGGGCTGAGGCACTTCACCAAAGGGTTATATATTATATCATATATTGGTTTACTAAGGCTGCTTCTGCTAATGGCAGTAGTCAAACTGCCACTCCAGGGACTGCATGCTACCATTTATCAAATATAGTGCTAACTGCACCTGCTGGCCACACTATTTCCATACCGAATTCATTTAGTCTGCTAAATCTCATTTATACTTCATCAAATTCTCATAAAATTTAAGTCACTTCTATAGCACTGGACTACGAATAGACCATCCAACTTTGGTGACATTAGGTTAAACGGGGGCGCTACTGCCACTGTCAAAATATGTCTAAAACTCATAGTTAATGCAGCTGAAATTTCTTTATTTTTCATCAAACCTTCAGAGATTAATCACATATTCATTTACTTTCATTTTCCTGCCATTTCACTTTTAGAAATGTATCAAAGTTCAGTGATACTTCAGGCTGTGTACACTGCAGCAACTGCAATTTCTTTGAACAGCTAGTCACCACGTTTCCCTTCTGTTTCTCATCTACCATCTTCCCTTTATCGTACCTTAATCAACATTTCTACGGTAATGTTGAAATGTCAAGTATCATCTTATCATAGTAGCATTTGCAACATTCTGACTATTTAAATGCATTGGCCATCAGTTACAATCTGTACTTCATTTACAATTTAGCCACTGTCCTAATATGTCTAACAACAACCTTGGTTAATGCAGCTGACATCTCCTTATTGTTTATTTAAATATTTAAATATTAATCACCTTTCCCTTCACCTAAGACCATATTATTAATCTGCTTACATATTGCTGCCATTTGACTTTTAGAAATCTATCAAACTTCAATGTTACTTCAGCCTGTGTACACTGCAGCAATTGCAATATTTCTACCAACAGCTAGTCACCACATTTCCCTTTTGTTTCTCATCTTCCCTTTTCCTTTTATCAAACATTGATGAACATTTCTACAGTAATGTTTAAAGGTTAGATATCATCATATAATTTTAGCATGTCATATTTTCTGACTATTTAAATGCATTGGCCATCAATTACAGTCTGTACTTCATTTACAATAATTAGTAAACTTTTAAGTTTATGTCATTCACTTCATTCCTATTCATTGCTTCTGTCCATTTGCTTTGGACCCGATTGTCACTGCTTGCAGTTATCTTTATTAAGGGTCCAAAGCATGAAATGCTATGGAACCTTATTGTTTTTCTTAGGATTATTATTAAGGGTCCAAAGCACGTAGTGCTATGGAACCTTATTGTTTTTGTTAAGATTATTATTATTATTATTATTATTCCCTAAAACTGAATGCCCAGCCTAAACCGTAAGTCCTACGCTGACCAAATTTGGTAGGATGATTGGAATTCCTACCCACTACTCAGGTTGTCCGACCCGTCCGACTCAGCCAATGGGGGGCGCCGTAGCGCCCTCCAACACGTTTCGGTCGATATATCCTGTCCTGTTTGTCCTACAACCGAAATTCTTTTTTCTGCTGATAGAGACAGCCATGCCCTACCAAAAATTCATTGGGACCATGAAGCTCCGCCTACTTAGATTTTTTGCTAATTTGCATAATTTCCAAATCCTACTTTTTCCTTACAGTCCTAGCTTGTCCTACCAAATCAGACAAATGAGGTGTCAAACGAATCAGAACTCTGAGATGTTCAAGAATCATCCACAAATTTCAGACATTTCTATGTCCTACGGCCATTAGCCAAGCCCAAACAATATCCAAATTTTACTCGTTGTGGTCTGACTGCTATAAATTGCCTGTGCCTTGGCCTACCTTGATCAAATTTGAAATCTTACCTCCCTACACCATTCTGGGGACACGGTCCAAGGCGGGCCGCATTTCGTCCATAGGGGGCGCTACAACTAAAAACTGCCAATATCTTCTGACTGCCTTGGCCAATCCAACTGAAATTTGGAAGGTATGTACTAGGACGCAGCCTGAGGTCAGTCATGTACAATGGCAGTCATGAGTCCTGAAACAGTGGCCGCCATCGGCCAATCAAAATCAAGCAGCAATTTGACTGGCTAAATGATGACCAATCTAAATCAAATTTAGCTGGTACATTTGTCCTCTGACCCTCAGCCTACCCTGTAAACAGTGGCTACGGCCACTGTTTATATATTACTAAGACCAACCTAGGCCAATTCAGCTCAAATGAGTTAACAGATCAGGTAGGAAGGTGTCTACCGATCTCACCAGCTTTAACCACAGCAACGGGTGGCTCAGTGGGCTAAACTTGTATGCTTGTAATCAGAGGGTCGCAGGTTCGAACCCAGCTTTGGTGGGTACTCGAGCTAGGCAGCCTGATGTGCACAGCATACCCTCCGTGAAGTGAGCTGGGAAGACGTGAAGGCGTTTTCCCCATGAGCATCAATGTAGCTTCTATTATTGATATTTCAGACGTGCTCAGGCACTACTCCAGAGGGTTGAACAATAATTATTTTTCTTCCCTAAAACTGAATGCCCAGCCTAAACCGTAAGTCCTAGACTGACCAAATTTGGCAACAAGATTCCTATTCCTACCCACTACTCAGTCCCACTGACCTGTCCCAGTCAGTCAGATGGGGGCGCTACAGCACCCCGATTTGCATTTCTGCCTATATCTCCAGACCAGTCAAGCCTACAGTTGAAATTTACTGCCAGTCCAATTCACTATGTCCTGTCGAATCAAACTGCATATAGAACTTGGTTCTCCATCTTTGGCTTCTTGCATGATTTATACTTGTTTGAAAACAGGTTATTTTGTTAACCTCTTATGATTTTTGCCCAACATACATAAATCTGGTGCCATTCAAATCAGGAGACAGTCCTTTTAAAGATTTAGAGAAAAAACTTAAACTTTCGGTAAGATACAGCCACCAGCCACACCCTGACTGTACTGATGTCTTGCCCATTTCAATCAGACAGCTATATCTCAGGGATGCTTCAGCCAATCATTACAAAATTTGGCTCACTGATGTAGGACTGTACCACAGAGAGACCCTCCAAATTTTGTGTCAATCAGTCAATCAGGAGCGCTACGCCACTGTCTATATACATCTAAGACCCACCTAGGCTCATTGAGGAAAAATGAGTTTCCAGATCAGGTAGGAAGGTGTCCAGCGATCTCACCCATTTTAACCACAGCAACGGGTGGCTCAGTGGGCTAAACTTGTATGCTTGTAATCAGAGGGTCGCAGGTTCGAACCCAGCTTCGGTGGGTACTCGAGCTAGGCAGCCCGATGTGCACAGCATACCCTCCGTGAAGTGAGCTGGGGAGACGTGAAGGCGTTTTTCCCATGATGATCAATGAAGCTTATATTATTGTTAATTTAGACATGCTCAGGCACTACTTCAGAGGGTTGAACAATAATTATTTTTCTTCCCTAAAACTGAATGCCCAGCCTAAACCGTAAGTCCTAGACTGACCAAATTTGGCAACAAGATTCCTATTCCAACCCACTACTCAGTCCCACTGACCCGTCCCAGTCAGTCAGATGGGGGCGCTACAGCACCCCGATTTGCATTTCTGCCTATATCTCCAGACCTGTCAAGCCTACAGTTGAAATTTATTGCCAGTCCAATTCACTATGTCCTGTCAAATCAAACTGCATATAGATCTTGGTTCTACATCTTTGCCTTCTTGCATGATTTACAGATGTTTTGAAAACAGGTTTTTTTGTTAACCTCCTAGGATTTTCGCCTAACATCCATAAATCTGATGTCATTCAAATCAGGAGACAGTCCTTTTAAAGATTTACAGAAAAAACTTAAACTTTCGGTAAGATACAGCCACCAGCCACACCCTGACTGTACTGATGTCTTGCCCATTTCAATCAGACAGCTATATCTCAGGGATGCTTCAGCCAATCATTACAAAATTTGGCTCACTGATGTAGGACTGTACCACAGAGAGACCCTCCAAATTTCGTGTCAATCGGTCAATCAGGAGCGCTACGCCACTGTCTATATACATCTAAGACCCACCTAGGCTCATTGAGGAAAAATGAGTTTCCAGATCAGGTAGGAACGTGTCCAGCGATCTCACCCATTTTAACCACAGCAACGGGTGGCTCAGTGGGCTAAACTTGTATGCTTGTAATCAGAGGGTCGCAGGTTCGAACCCAGCTTCGGTGGGTACTCGAGCTAGGCAGCCCGATGTGCACAGCATACCCTCCGTGAAGTGAGCTGGGGAGACGTGAAGGCGTTTTCCCCACGATGATCAATGAAGCTTATATTATTGTTAATTTAGACATGCTCAGGCACTACTTCAGAGGGTTGAACAATACTTATTTTTCTTCCCTAAAACTGAATGCCCAGCCTAAACCGTAAGTCCTAGACTGACCAAATTTGGCAACAAGATTCCTATTCCTACCCACTACTCAGTCCCACTGACCTGTCCCAGTCAGTCAGATGGGGGCGCTACAGCACCCCGATTTGCATTTATGCCTATATCTACCGACCTGTCAAGCCAACAGTTGAAATTTATTGCCAGTCCAATTCACTATGTCATGACGAATTTCAACTGCATATAGAACTTGGTTCTCCATTTTTGCCTTTTTTCATGATTTATAGTTGTTTGAAAACAGGTTATTTTGTTAACCTCCTCGGATTTTCACCCAACATACATAAATCTGGTGTCATTCAAACCAGGAGACAGTCTTTTTAAAGATTTAGAGAAAAAACTTAAACTTTCGGTAAGATACAGCCACCAGCCACACCCTGACTGTACTGTTGTCTTGCCCATTTCTATCAGACAGCTATATCTCAGGAATGCTTCTGCCAATCATTACAAAATTTGGCTAACTGATGTAGGACTGTACCACAGAGAGACCCTCCAAATGTCGTGTCGATCGGTCAATTGGGAGCGCTACGCCACTGTCTATATACATCTAAGACCCACCTAGGCTCATTGAGCAAAAACGAGTTACCAGATCAGGTTGGAAGGTGTCTACCAATCTCACCCATTTTACCAACAGCAACGGGTGGCTCAGTGGGCTAAACTTGAATGCTTGTAATCAGAGGGTCGCAGGTTCGAACCCAGCTTCGGTGGGTACTCGAGCTAGGCAGCCCGATGTGCACAGCATACCCTCTGTGAAGTGAGCTGGGGAGACGTGAAGGCGTTTTCCCCATGCGGGTCAATGAAGCTTATATTATTGTTAATTAAGACCTGCTCAGGCACTACTACAGAGGGTTGAACAATAATTATTTTTCTTCCCTAAAACTGAATGCCCAGCCTAAACCGTAAGTCCTAGACTGACCAAATTTGGCAACATGATTACAATTCCTACCCACTACTCAGGCCCACTGACCTGTCCCAGTCAGTCAGATGGGGGCGCTACAGCACCCCGATTTGCATTTCTGCCTATATCTGCAGACCTGTCAAGCCTACAGTTGAAATTTATTGCCAGTCCAATTCACTATGTCCTGACAAATCCAACTGCATATAGAACTTGGTTCTCCATCTTTGCCTTTTTTCATGATTTATAGTTGTTTTGAAAACAGGTTATTTTGTTAACCTCCTAGGATTTTCGCCCAACATACATAAATCTGTAGTCATTTAAACCAGGAGACAGTCCTTTTAAAGATTTAGAGAAAAAACTTAAACTTTCGGTAAGATACAGCCACCAGTCACACCCTGACTGTACTGTTGTCTTGCCCATTTCAATCAGACAGCTATATCTCAGGGATGCTTCAGTCAATCATTACAAAATTTGGCTCACTGATGTAGGACTGTACCACAGAGACCCTCCAAATTTCGTGTCGATTGGTCAATTAGGAGCGCTACGCCACTGTCTATATACATCTAAGACCCTCCTAGGCTCATTGAGGTAAAATGAGTTACCAGATCAGGTAGGAAGTTGTCTACCGATCTCACCTGTTTTAACAACAGCAACGGGTGGCTCAGTGGGCTAAACTTGTATGCTTGTAATCAGAGGGTCGCAGGTTCGAGCCCAGCTTTAGTGGGTACTCGAGCTAGGCAGCCCGATGTGCACAGCTTACCCTCCGTTGAAATTTATTGTGACTACAATTAACTATGTCATGACTAATCTAACAACATATATAACTTGGTTCTCCCTCTTTCTGTTTTTACATAAATTATATTTGTCTGAAAACAGCTTTTCTTGTTAACCTCCTTTGATTTTCAACAAACCTACATACATCTGTTGTCCTTCAAATCAGAAGATAGTCCTTTTAAAGATTTAGAGAAAAAAATGAAACTTTTGGTAAGGTATGGCCACCAGCCACACCCTGACTCTACTGGTGCCACGTCCATTTCAATCAGACAGCTATATATCATGCACTCTTCAGCCAATCATTTCCAAATATCTATCTCGGATGAAAGGCTGTACTGCAGAGAGACCCTCCAATTTTCGTGTCAATAGGTCAAACGGGAGCGCTATAGCCACTGTCCATATATGTCTAAACCTCACCTAGTCTAATTCAGCTATAATGAGTTACCAGATCAGGTAGGAAGGTGTCTACTGATCTCACTCATCTTACCCACAGGAGCGGATGGCTCAGTGTGCTAATCCTGTGTGCCTGTAATCAGAGGGTCGCTGGTTCGAACCCAGCTTAGGATGCTATTTCAGCTACAGTAGGTATCCTGTTGTGCACAGTGTACTCTCTGATGTTGACTGGCCTGTTACACCTGCACAAAAAGCATCTACATCATAATGTCTGCAAACTACTGAGACCGTCCAGCTCTGTCCTACATCGCCTATCCTGTTATGGCAGTCTAATTCTGTCTGACTTTCTACTACCCTGGCCACCGGTTCTCTGCTGTTATTCCTCTACTGTCCTACCAGTCCGATCGTCCTCCGCTTTGGACCCTTTCGTAACTGCTTGCAGTTTCTAGTTATTATTATTTTTCTGCCCTAAAACTGAATGCCCAGCCTAAACCGTAAGGCCCAAGCCTACCAAATTTGGTACGATGATTGGAATTCCTACCCACTACTCAGGTTTTCTGACCCGTCCGAATCAGCCAGAGGGGGGCGCCGTAGTGCCCCATAACACGTTTTGGACGATATCTCCTGTCCTGTTTGTCCTACCTTCAAAATTCTTTTTTCTCCTGATACAGACAGCCATGCCCTACCAAAAAGTCAATGGGACCATGAAGCTCCGCCTACTTAGATTTTTTGCTAATTTGCATAATCTGCAAATCATACTTTTTTCTTAAAGTCCTGGCTTGTCCTACCAAATCAGACAAATGAGGTGTCAGACGAATCAGAATTTTCAGCTGATCAAGAATCATCAACAAAATCCAGACATTTTTATATCCTATGGCCATTAGCCACGCCCAAACAATGTCCAAATTTGGCCAATTTTGGTCTGATGGCTATAACTTGGTCGTGCCTTGGCCTACCTTGACCAAATTTGAAATGCTACCTCCCTACACCATTCTGGGGACACGGTCCGAAGCGGGCCGCATTTCGTCAATAGGGGGCGCTACAACTAAAAACTGGCAATATCTCCTGACTGCCTTTGCCAATCTAACTGAAATTTGGCAGATATGTACTAGCACCCAGCCTGTGGTCAGTCACATACAATGACAGTCATCATTCCTTAAATAGTGGCCGCCATCAGCCAATCAAAATCAAGCAGGCATTTGACAGGCTTATAAATGACCAATCTATACCAAATTTTTGTGGTATATTTGTCCTCTGACCCGCAGCCCACCATGCAAAGGACACCTCACTCGGCCAGATGGGGCCGCTACAGTGACAACTTTTGCATTTCTGCCTATTTCTCGAGAAGGGTGAAGTCTACAATCGACATTTATTGCCAGGTCAATTAAGTACGACATGCCAAATCAAACAACATGTAGAACTTGCTTCTGCATCTTTGCGTTTTTGCATAATTCATATTGGTCTGAAAACAAGACATTTCGTTAACCTCCTAGGATTTTCAACAAACCTACACAAATCTGGTATCATTTAAATCAGGAGACAGTCATAATAAATAATTCATAAAAAAATCATAAACTTTGCATGAGGTATAGTCACCAGCCACACACAAATCATACAGGTGCCATGCCCAATTCAATCGGACAGCTATATCTCAGGCCTGCCTCAGCCAATCATCACCAAACTTTAACATATCCTGTAGAATAGTAGTCCGGAAGGGCCCTCCAAATTTGGTGCCGATCGGTCAAACGGGGGCGCTACAACAATATAACATGTCTGTATAAACCTTGAAAAGCAGTTCAACTTACATTTATCTCATTTCTGTTATTGTGACATATTACTTGTTAAAATATTTTGTACTGCCAGTTCTGTCAGTCATGCCATATCAAGACATATGCAATTCCCAATGATAGTCATTTTCATTCCTTTGTGATGTTTAAAAGCTTAATAAATAACATATTACTGTAACTTCTACAATGTCCAGCCCAAGTAGGTCATTCTGGTAGTACATCAATCAGGACATTGCCCTTATGGATAATTCATAAAAATATCTTGACCTACCTGTATGCTATGGCCACCAGCTACACCAAACATGCACCATATCCATGCTCATTTCAATCAACCATCTAAAACTCAGCCGTGCATCAGCCAATCCTCATCAAATTTGACAGCCTAATGTAGTAAGGGACATCAGACAGACCCTCCAATTTTGGTACCAATTGGTCAAACGGGGGCGCTACAGCCACTGTCCATATATGTCTAAGACCCACCTTAGCAAATTCAGCTGAAATGTCCTTATTTCTCATAAAACCTTGAAAAAATTGTTACCTTTCTCTTCACCTGAGTCCATATTTTTTATTCACTTTCATTTTTCACCAATTTGCCTCATAGAACATTATCAGACTTAATTTACACATAAGAAGGCCTGAAAGTATTAAATGGAATTTCTAAAATGGAGCGCTGACTCCACCTGCTGGCCACACCATTTCCATACACATTTCAATCAAACAGCGATATCTCTGGCATGCTTCATCAAATCCTTACAAAATTTGACTCGCTTCTGTGTCACTGGACTACAGACAGACCTTCCAAGTTTGGTGGCAATCGGTCAAATTGGGGTGCTACAGCCGCTGTTCTAATATGTCTAAGACCAACTTTGGTTAATGCAGCTGAGATCTGCTTATTGTTTATTTAAAAATTAAAATATTAATCACCTTTCCCTTCATCTAAGTCCATATTTTTAATCTGCTTATATTTTCCTGCCATTTGACTTTTACAAATCTTTCAAACTTTGATCTTTCTTCAGGCTGTGTACACTGCAGCAATTTCAATTTTATAATACATTGGCCAGCAGGTGGAGTCAGCGCTCTATTTAAATAATGCCTTCAATACTTTTAGCCTTTCTCCTGTCTAAATGTACAACCTATAATATGATACAGCATGATATTACTGCTGTTACATGTCACACTCCTGCAACTCAGCACTTTGTTAAGAATATGCAACGCAGCCTATGTTTACACAGGCAGTATAAAAAATCAACTCTGTAATATCTAGACTTACCAGACCAGGTATGAAGGTGCCTAAATCTACCAACTAGTCAGGCCATCTGACCAAAACCATGCATTAAGTCAGGCTAAGGCACTCCACCACAGGGTTCTACATTCTGTCCTACATTTTCTGACCTGTTAGACCGATACTAACTAATCTATATCCTGATTTCTACCTACTACTCAGACCATCTGACCAAAACAATGCATTCAGTCAGGTTCAGGCACTACACCACAGGGTTCTACATTCTGTCCTACATTTCCTGACCTGTTAGACCGACACTAAACAATCTACATCATGATTTCTACCTTCTACTCAAACCATCTGACCGAAACAAGTTCTCTTCTGTCTGACATCTGCTGACCTGTAGTTCTGTCTGACTTGTTGGTATCCTCCTCTACGGTTTGCCCTACATCTCCTGTCGCATTAGAGCTATGCTAAATCTGCATCCTGTTATGGCAGTCTAATTCTGTCTGACTTTTTACTACCGTGGCCGCCGGATCTCTGCCCTTATTCCACTACTGTCCTACCAGTCCGATTGTCCTACGCTTTGGACCCATTCGTAACTGCTTGCAGTTTCTAGTTATTATTATTATTTTTTTCCTGCCGTAAAACTGAATGTACAGCCTAAACCGTAAGAGCTAGACCAACCAAACTTGGTAAGATGATGTCAATTCCTACCCGCTACTCAGATTCTCTGACCCAGCCCTGTCAGCCAGATGGGGGCGCTCTAGCGCCCCCCAACGCGTTTCAGTCCATATCTCCTGTCCTATTAGTCCTACAATTGAAATTATTTTTTCTGCTGATGCAGACAGCTTTGCTCTACCATCTTGCCATTTGGACTATGAAGCTCCGCCTACTTAGATTTTTTGCTAATTTGCATAATTTGCAAATCCTACTTCTGGCCTGAAGTCCTACCCCGTCTGTCCAAATCAGACATATGAGGTGTCAAACCAATCAGTTCTCTGAGCTGGTCAAGACTTATTAAAAATAATCATAAAATTTCTGTATCATATGGCCTTCAGCCACGCTCAAACTCCACCTAAATTTGGCCAGTTTCAGTCTGACTGCTATAAGTTGGCCCTGCTTTAGCCGATCTTAACCAAATTTGAAATCCTACCTCCTAGCGCCATTCTGGGGAGTAGATATAAAGCTGGCCCCATTTTGTCAATAGGGGGCGCTACAACTAAAAACTGCCAATATCTCCTGACTGCCTTGACCAATCTAACAAAAATTTGGCATATATAAACTATGGCCAATTCTGAGATCAGCCATATATCATAGTAGTCATTGATCATAAAATCATGGTCATCATCAGCCAATCAAAATGAAGCAGCCATTTGACAGGCTAAACAATAGCGAATCTCAACCAAAACAGGCGGTCACATTTGATTCCCGACCCTTAGCATACCCTGTTAAGGACACCGCAATCAGCCAGATGGGGGCGCTACAGCAACAAGTTTTGCATTTCTGTCTATTTCTCTTGAACTGATAAAGATTAAGTTGAGAATTGTTGCGAATCCTATCCACTGTCTCATGGCAAATTTAATGGTATAAAGAACTTCATCATATCTCTTGCCATTTTTGCTTATTTTGTAACAGTCTGAAAACAGGACTTTTTGTTAGCCTCCTAAGATTTTCACCAAACCTACACAAATCTGGTATCAATTAAATCAGGAGACAGTCTTTATATATAATTATCCAAAAAATCATAAACTATCCATTAGGTATGGCCTCCAGTCACACCCAAACCATACTGGTGCCACACCCATTTCTATCAGACAGCTATATCTCAGGCAGGCCTCAGCCAATCATCACCAAACTTAAATACATAATGTAGGACATTACTGGGTAAGGGCCCTCCAAATTTGGTGCCGATCAGTCAAACAGGGGCGCTACAGCAATATAACATGTCTGTATAAACCTGCTAAATCAGTTCAACTTACATTTTTCTCATTTCTGTTCCAGTGATATATGACTGGTTGAAATCTTTTGTATTGCAATTTCTCTTAGTCATGCCAAATCAAGAAATATGCAATGCCTAATGATTGTCATTTGCATTCCCTTGTGATATTTAAAAACTTAATAAATAACATATTGCTATAACTACTACAATGTCCAGCCAAAGTAGGTCATTCTGGTATTAGATTAATCATGACACAGCCCTTATAGATAATTTATAAAAATAGCTTGACCTACCTGTATGCTATGGCCAGCAACTACACCAAACCTGCACCATTTCCATGCTCATTTCAATCAAACAGCTAAATCTGAGGCAGACTTCGTCTGATCATCACCAAATTTGACCCACTAATGTAGCACTGGACCTCAAACAGACCTTCCAAATTTGGTGCTGATCGGTCAAATGGGGGCGTGACAGCCACTGTCCATATATGTGTAAGACCCACCTTAGCAGATTCAGCTGAAATGTCCTTATTCCTCATGAAACCTTCAAAGAATTGTTACCTTTCCCTTCACCTTAGTCCATATTTTTTATTTCGTTTCATTTTTCACCAATTTGCCTTATACAACATTATCAGACTTCATTTACAAATGAGAAGGTCAGAAAGCATTTAATATCATTTCTAAAATGGAGCGCTGACTCCACCTGCTGGCCACACCATTTCCATTACCATTTCATTCAAAAAGCTAAATCTCAGGCATGCTTCATCTGATCCTTACAAAATTTGATTCACTTCTGTATGACTGGACTACAGACAAATCTTCCAAGTTTGGTGGCGATCAGTCAATCTGGAGCCACTGTCATAGTATGTCTAATACCTACCTTGGCTAATTCAGCTGAAATATCATTCATAATACTTTCAAGGAATTAACTTTCCCTTCACCTCAGTCCATATTTTTAAGCTCCTTTCATTTTTATGCTATTTGATTTATAGAAAATTATCAGATTCTATTTATAAGCCAGGCAGTATATATTGCAGATTTTTCACTTTTTTTGTATTAAATTGGCCAGAAGGTGGAGATGGTGCTCTATTTATATTGCAGTTTTTTAGATTTTTTTTTATACATTAGCCAGCAGGTGCAGTTCGTCCTGTATTTTATTAATGGCATTAAATTCTTTCATGGCTTCTCATGTCTAGAAGAATACTTTACAAATGCAGTAAGCCACTGTTGTTTTTTTTAATATACAAGACGGCATGTGTTCACTGAGGTACTGTAAAGTAAGCTTAACTTGTATGATCTAGACTTAAAATATTAGTTATGCAGGTGCCTATTTCTACCGTCTACTTAGACCATCTGACACAAAAAACAAATTCTTTTGGGCTGAGGCACTTCAGCAAATGGTTATATATTGTATCTTATATTGTTGTACTAAGGCTGCTTCTGCTAATGGCAGTAGTCAAACTGCCACACCAGGGACTGCATACTACCAATTATCAAATGTAGCGCTAACTCCACCTGCTGGCCTCACTATTTCCATACCGTATTCATTAAGTCTGCTAAACCTCATTCATACTTCATCGAATTCTCACAAAATTTGACTCACTTCTGTAGCACTGGACTATGAATAGACCATCTAACTTTGGTGACATTCGGTTAAACGGGGGCGCTTCTGCCACTGTCAAAATATACTCATAGTTAATGCAGCTGAAATTTCTTTATTTTTCATCAAACCTTCAAAGATTATTGACATTTTCATTTCATTTCACTTTTAGAAATGTATCAAAGTTCAGAGATACTTCAGGCTGTGTACAGTGCAACAATTGCAATTTCTTCCAACAGCTAGTCACCACATGTCCCTTCTGTTTCTCATCTACCCTCTTCCCTTTATCGTACCTTAATCAACATATCAAAGTCAATGTTCAAAATGTCAGGTATAATCTTATCATAGAAGCATTTCCTACTTTTTCTGACTATTTAAATGCATTGGCCATCAGTTACAGTCTGTACTTCATTTCAAATTTAGCCACTGTCAAAATATGTCTAAGATCAACCTTGGTTAATGCAGCTGACATCTCCTTATTGTTTATTTAAACATTTAAATATTATTCACCTTTCCCTTCTTCAAAGTCCATATTTTTAATCTGCTTATAAATTCCTGCCGTTTGACTTTTAGAAATCTATCAAACTTCAATGTTACTTCAGCCTGTGTACACTGCAGCAATTGAAATCTTTCTCCAACAGCTAGTCACCACATTTCCCTTCCGTTTCTCATCTACCATTTTCCTTTATCATACCTTAATCAACATATCAAAGTCAATGTTCAAAATGTCAGATATTATCTTATCATAGAAGCATTTTCTACTTTCTGACTATTTAAATGCATTGGCCATCAGTTACAGTCCGTACTTCATTTCAAATTTAGCCACTGTCCTAATACTGTATGTCTAAGACCAACCTTGGTTAATGCAGCTGACATCTCCTTATTATTTTTTTAAACATTTAAATATTATTCACCTTTCCTTTCTTCAAAGTCCATATTTTTAATCTGCTTATAGAATCATGCCTTTTCACTTTTAGAAATCTATCAAACTTCAATGTTACTTTAGCCTGTGTACACTGCAGCAATTGCAATATTTCTCCATCAGCTAGTCACCACATTTCCCTTCGGTTTCTCATCTACCATTTTCCTTTATCATACCTTGATAAACATTTCCACAACAATGTTTTAATGTTAGCTATCATCTCATAGTAGCATTTCATATTTTCTGACTATTTAAATGCATTGGCCATCAGTTACAGTCTATACTTCTTTTACAATTTAGCCACTGTCCTAATATGTCTAACAACAACCTTGGTTAATGCAGCTGACATCTCCTTATTGTTTATTTAAACATTTAAATATTAATCACCTTTCCCTTCATCTAAGTCCATATTTTTAATCTGCTTATATGTTACAGCCATTTGACTGTTAGAAATCTATCAAACTTCAATGTTTCTTCACACTGTGTACATTGCAGCAATTGCAATTTCTTTGAACAGCTAGTCACCACATTTCCCTTCTATTTCTCATCTACCCTCTTCCCTTTATCATACCTTAATCAACATTTCTACGGTAATGTTAAAATGTCAAGTATCATCTTATCATAGTAGCATTTCCTACATTCTGACTATTTAAATGCATTGGCCATCAGTTAGAATCTGTACTTCATTTCCAATTTAGCCACTGTCCTAATATGTCTAACACCAACCTATGTTAATGCAGCTGACATCTTATTGTTTATTTAAACATTTAAATATTAATCACCTTTCCCTTCATCTAAGTCCATATTTTTAATCTGCTTATACAATCTTACCATTTGGCTTTTAGAAATCTATCAAACTTCAATGTTACTTCATCCTGTGTACACTACAGCAATTGCAATATTTCTCAAACAGCTAGTCACCACATTTCCCTTCGGTTTCTCATCTACCCTTTTCCCTTCATCGTACCTTGATAAACATTTCCACAGTAATGTTCAAATGTTAGGTATCATCTCATAGAAGCATTTCCTATTTTCTGCCAATTTAAATGCATTGCTCATCAATTACAGTCTGTACTTCATTTCCAATAATTAGTGAACTTCTAATTTTATGCCATTCACTTCATTCCTCTTCATTGCTTCTTTCCATTAGCTTTGGACCCGATTGTCACTGCTTGCAGTTATCTTTATTATTATTATTATTTTTCGCGCCCTAAAACTGAATGTACAGCCTAAACCGTAAGAGCTAGACCAACCAAACTTGGTAGTATGATGTCAATTCCTACCCGCTACTCAGATTTTCCGACCCAGGCCTGTCAGCCAGATGGGGGCGCTCTAGCGCCCCCCAACGCGTTTCAGTCCATATCTCCTGTCCTATTAGTCCTATAATTGAAATTATTTTTTCTACTGATACAGACAGCTTTGCTCTACCAACTGGCTATTTGGACTATGAAGCTCCGCCTACTTAGATTTTTTGCTAATTTGCATAATTTGTGAAAGTGACTTCTGCCTTCAAGTCCTACACTATTTGACCAAATCAGACAAGTGTGGTGTCGAACCGATCAGTCCACTGAGCTGATCAAAAGATATACAAGAAAGTCTGACATTTGTCTATTTTATGGCCACTAGCCACGCCCAAATCCCACCTAAATTTGGCCTATTTCAGTCTGACTGCTATAACTTCTCCATACCTTAGCCTACCTGCACCAAACTTACAATCCAACCTCCCTGCTCTATTATGGGGTCACCATACAATGCGGCCCACATTTCGTCAATAGGGGGCGCTACAACTGAAAACTGCCAATATCTGCTGACTGCCTTGACCAATCTAATTGAAATTTGGCAGATATGTACTACGTAAAAGCCTGAGGTCAGACAAGTATCATGGCAGTCATTAGTTGTAAAATCCTGGCCACCATTAGCCAATCAAAATCAAGCAGCCATTTGACTGGCTAAACAATGAGCAATCCAAACCAAATTTGGGTTGTACATTTGTCCTCTGACCCTGAGCCCACCCTGTAAAGGACATGTCAGTCTGCCATATGGGGGCGCTACAGCGCATTTCTGCCTATTTCTCCTGAACTGTTAATTATAAAATTGACAATTGTTGCTTAAGCTATCCACTAGCTCATGACAAATTTAATGTTATAAAGAACTTCATCATATCTCTTGCCATTTTTGCCTATTTTGTAAAAGTCTTAAAACAGTACTTTTTCTTATCCTCCTAGGATTTTCACCAAACCTACACAAATCTGGTATCATTTAAATCAGGAGACAGTCCCTATATAAAATTATTAAAAAAATCATAAACTTTCCATGAGGTATGGCCACCAGCCACACCCAAACCATAGTGGTGCCACACCCATTTCAATCAGACAGCTATATCTCAGGCCTGCCTCAAACAATCATCATCAAACTTAAATATATAATGTAGGATATTACTGGAGAAGGGCCCTCCAAATTTGGTGCCGATCAGTCAAACGGGGGTGCTACAGCCATATAACATCACTGTATAAACTGCAAAATCAGCTCAACTTACATTTATCTAATTTTTGATCCAGTGACATATTACTGGTTAAAATCTTTTGCCCTGCAAGTTCTGTGAGTCATGTCAAATCAAGAAATATGCAATGTCCCATGATAGTCATTTGCATTCCCTTGTCATATTTAAAAACTTAATAAATAACATATTACTGTAACTACTGCAATGTCCAGCCTAAGTAGGTCAATCTGGTAGTAGAAAAATCAGGACACTGCCCATATGTATAATTTATAAAGATAACTTCACTTGCCTGTACAGTATAGCCACCAGCCACACTGAACCTACAGCATTTCCATGATCATTTCAATCAAACAGCTAAATCAGAGGCATACTTCATCTGATCATCACCAAATTTGACCCACTAATGTAGCACTGCACCTCAGACAGACCCTGCAAATTTGGTGCCGATCGGTCAAATGGGGGCGCTACAGCTACTGTCCATATATGTCTAAGACCCACCTTAGCAAATTCAGCTGAAATGTCCTTCTTTCTCATAAATCCTTCAAAGAATTTTTACCTTTCCTTACACCTTAGTCCATATTTTTAAGTTCCTTTCATTTTTCACCAATTTGCTTTATACAACATTATCAGACTTCATTTACAAATGAGAAGGTCAGAAAGCATTTAATATCATTTCTAAAATGGAGCGCTGACTCCACCTGCTGGCCACAACATCTCCATTCCCATTTCATTCAAACAGCTAAATCTCAGGCATGCTTCATCCGATCCTTACAAAATTTGATTCACTTCTGTATCAGTGGACTACAGACAGACCTTCCAAGTTTGGTGGCGATCAGTCAAATGGGAGCCATACAACCACTGTCCTAGTATGTCTAATAACTACCTTGGCTAATTCAGCTGAAATATCCTTCATAATACTTTCAAGGAATTAACTTTCCCTTCACCTCAGTCCATATTTTTAAGCTCCTTTCATTTTTCTGCTATTTGACTTATAGAAAATTATCAGATTTTATTTATAAGCCAGGCAGTATATATTGCAGATTTTTGGCTTTTTTGTATTAAATTGGCCAGTAGGTGGAGATGGTGCTCTATTTATATTGCAGTTTTTTGGATTTCTTTTATGGATTAGCCAGCAGGTGTAGTTCGTCCTGTATTTCATTAATGGCATTAAATTATTTCAGGGCGTCTTATGTCTAGAACAATACTTTACAAATGCAGTAAGCCACTGTTGTTTTTTTTTAATATACAAGACAGCATGTGTTCACTGAGGTACTATAAAGTAAGCTTAACTTGTATGATCTAGACTTAAAATATTAGTTATGCAGGTGCCTATTTCTACCGTCTACTTAGACCATCTGACACAAAAAACAAATTCTTTTGGGCTGAGGCACTTCAGCAAATGGTTATATATTGTATCTTATATTGTTGTACTAAGGCTGCTTCTGCTAATGGCAGTAGTGAAACTGCCACACCAGGGACTGCATGCTACCAATTATCAAATGTAGTGCTAACTCCACCTGCTGGCCTCACTATTTCCATACCGAATTCATTAAGTCTGCTAAACCTCATTCATACTTCATCGAATTCTCACAAAATTTGACTCACTTCTGTAGCACTGGACTATGAATAGACCATCTAACTTTGGTGACATTCGGTAAAACGGGGGCGCTTCTGCCACTGTCAAAATATACTCATAGTTAATGCAGCTGAAATTTCTTTATTTTTCATCAAACCTTCAAAGATTATTGACATTTTCATTTAATTTCACTTTTAGAAATGTATCAAAGTTCAGAGATACTTCAGGCTGTGTACAGTGCAACAATTGCAATTTCTTCCAACAGCTAGTCACCACATGTCCCATCTGTTTCTCATCTACCCTCTTCCCTTTATCGTACCTTAATCAACATATCAAAGTCAATGTTCAAAATGTCAGGTCTTATCTTATCATAGAAGCATTTCCTACTTTTTCTGACTATTTAAATGCATTGGCCATCAGTTACAGTCTGTACTTCATTTCAAATTTAGCCACTGTCAAAATATGTCTAAGATCAACCTTGGTTAATGCAGCTGACATCTCCTTATTGTTTATTTAAACATTTAAATATTATTCACCTTTCCCTTCTTCAAAGTCCATATTTTTAAATGCTTATAAATTCCTGCCGTTTGACTTTTAGAAATCTATCAAACTTCAATGTTACTTCAGCCTGTGTACACTGCAGCAATTGCAATCTTTCTCCAACAGCTAGTCACCACATTTCCCTTCCGTTTCTCATCTACCATTTTCCTTTATCATACCTTGATAAACACTTCCACAATAATGTTTAAATGTTAGCTATCATCTCATAGTAGCATTTCTTATTTTCTGACTATTTAAATGCATTGGCCATCAGTTACAGTCTATATTTCATTTACAATTTAGCCACTGTCATAATATGTCTAACAACAACCTTGGTTAATGCAGCTGACATCTCCTTATTGTTTATTTAAACATTTAAATATTAATCACCTTTCCCTTCATCTAAGTCCATATTTTTAATCTGCTTATAAATTCCTGCCATTTGACTTTTAGAAATCTATCAAACTTCAATGTTACTTCAGCCTGTGTACACTGCAGCAATTGCAATATTTCTCCAACAGCTTGTCACCACATTTCCCTTCTGTTTCTCATCTACCTTTTTCCCTTTATCGTACCTTGATAAACATTTCCAAAGGTAATGTTTAAATGTTAGATATCATCTCATAGTAGCATTTCATATTTTCTACCAATTTAAATGCATTGCTCATCAATTACAGTCTGTACTTCATTTACAAATAATTAGTGAACTTCTAATTTTATGCCATTCACTTCTTTCCTCTTCATTGCTTCTTTCCATTAGCTTTGGACCCGATTGTCACTGCTTGCAGTTATCTTTATTATTATTATTTTTCGCGCCCTAAAACTGAATGTACAGCCTAAACCGTAAGAGCTAGACCAACCAAACTTGGTAATATGATGTCAATTCCTACCCGCTACTCAGATTCTCCGACCCAGGCCTGTCAGCCAGATGGGGGCGCTCTAGCGCCCCCCAACGCGTTTCAGTCCATATCTCCTGTCCTATTAGTCCTATAATTGAAATTATTTTTTCTGCTGATACAGACAGCTTTGCTCTACCAACTGGCTATTTGGACTATGAAGCTCCGCCTACTTAGATTTTTTGCTAATTTGCATAATTTGTGAGACTGACATCTGCCTTCAAGTCCTACAATATTGAACCAAATCAGACAAATGAGGTGTCAAACCGATCAGTCCACTGAGCTGATCAAAATATATTCAAGAAAGTCTGACATTTGTCTATTTTATGGCCACTAGCCATGCCCAAATCCCACCTAAATTTGGCCTATTTCAGTCTGAATGGTATAACTTCTCCATACCTTAGCCTACCTGAACCAAACTTACAATCCAACCTCCCTGCTCTATTATGGGGTCACCATACAATGCGGCCCACATTTCGTCAATAGGGGGCGCTACAACTAAAAACTAGCAATATCTCCTGACTGCCTTGACCAATCTAATTGAAATTTGGCAGATATGTACTACGTCCAAGCCTGAGGTCAGAGAAGTAAAATGGCAGTCATTAGCTGTAAAATCCTGGCCACCATTAGCCAATCAAAATCAAGCAGCCATTTGACCAGCTAAACAATGAGCAATCCAAACCAAATTTGGGTTATACATTTGTATTCTGACCCTGAGCCCACCCTGTAAAGGACATGTCAGTCTGCCATATGGGGGCGCTACAGCACATTTCTGCCTATTTCTCCTGGACTGTTAATTATAAAATTGACAATTGTTGCTTAAGCTATCCACTAGCTCATGACAAATTTAATGGTATAAAGAACTTCATCATATCTCTTGCCATTTTTGCCTATTTTGTAAAAGTCTTAAAACAGTACTTTTTCTTATCCTACTAGGATTTTCACCAAACCTACACAAATCTGGTATCATTTAAATCAGGAGACAGTCCCTATATAAAATTATTAAAAAAATCATAAACTTTCCATGAGGTATGGCCACCAGCCACACCCAAACCATAGTGGTGCCACACCCATTTCAATCAGACAGCTATATCTCAGGCCTGCCTCAACCAATCATCATCAAACTTAAATATATAATGTAGGATATTACTGGAGAAGGGCCCTCCAAATTTGGTGCCGATCAGTCAAACGGGGGTGCTACAGCAATATAACATCACTGTATAAACTGCAAAATCAGCTCAACTTACATTTATCTTATTTTTGATCCAGTGACATATTACTGGTTAAAATCTTTTGCCCTGCAAGTTCTGTGAGTCATGTCAAATCAAGAAATATGCAATGTCCCATGATAGTCATTTGCATTCCCTTGTCATATTTAAAAACTTAATTAATAACATATTACTGTAACTACTGCAATGTCCAGCCTAAGTAGGTCAATCTGGTAGTA
The DNA here is from genome assembly GCF_048594095.1 of Paramormyrops kingsleyae. NCBI lineage: Eukaryota > Metazoa > Chordata > Actinopteri > Osteoglossiformes > Mormyridae > Paramormyrops > Paramormyrops kingsleyae. The sequence goes on along the minus strand of NC_132797.1, from coordinate 44,911,893 downwards.
GAAAAATCAGGACACTGCCCATATGTATAATTTATAAAGATAACTTCACTTGCCTGTACAGTATAGCCACCAGCCACACTGAACCTACAGCATTTCCATGATCATTTCAATCAAACAGCTAAATCAGAGGCATACTTCATCTGATCATCACCAAATTTGACCCACTAATGTAGCACTGCACCGCAGACAGACCCTCCAAATTTGGTGCCGATCAGTCAAATGGGGGCGCTACAGCTAATGTGCATATATGTGTAAGACCCACCTTAGCAAATTCAGCTGAAATGTCCTTCTTTCTCATAAATCCTTCAAAGAATTGTTACCTTTCCCTACACCTTAGTCCATATTTTTAAGTTCCTTTCATTTTTCACCAATTTCCCTTATACAACATTATCAGACTTCATTTACAAATGAGAAGGTCAGAAAGCATTTAATATCATTTCTAAAATGGAGCGCTGACTCCACCTGCTGGCCACAACATTTCCATTCCCATTTCATTCAAACAGCTAAATCTCAGGCATGCTTCATCCGATCCTTACAAAATTTGATTCACTTCTGTATGACTGGACTACAGACAGATCTTCCAAGTTTGGTGGCGGTCAGTCAATCTGGAGCAGTACAGCCACTGTCCTAGTATGTCTAATATCTACCTTGGCTAATTCAGCTGAAACATCCTTCATAATACTTTCAAGGAATTAACTTTCCGTTCACCTCAGTCCGTATTTTTAAGGTCCTTTCATTTTTCTGCTATTTGACTTATAGAAAATTATCAGATTTTATTTATAAGCCAGGCAGTATACATTACAGATTTTTCGCTTTTTTGTATTAAATTGGCCAGTAGGTGGAGATGGTGCTCTATTTATATTGCACTTTTTTTTATTTTTTTTTATAGATTAGCCAGCAGGTGCAGTTCATCCTCTATTTCATTAATGCCGTTAAATTATTTTAGGGCTTCTTATGTCTAGAAGAATACTTTACAAATGGAGTAAGCCACTGTTGTTTTCAATATACAAGACGGCATGTGTTCACTGAGGTAGTATAAAGTAAGCTTAACTTGTATGATCTAGACTTAAAAAATTAGGTGTGCAGGTGCCTATTTCTACCGACTACTTAGACCATCTGACACAAACCATACATTGTCTTGGGCTGAGGCACTTCACCAAAGGGTTCTACAATCTATCCTATATTGGTGTACTAAGGCTGCTTCTGCTAATGGTAGTAGTCAAACTGCCACACCAGGGACTGCATGCATACAGCAGGCTAATGTTATACATTATGGCCATTTACTATATAATGTCATTATAGTGTAGTATGTTTTTCCTTAAATGTTGCTCAGGACATTGTAATACTTTTTGTATGTATATTTCCTTTACTGCCTGTTTCACCTACCATAATTGAAATTTATTCTGACATTTACATTGGTATTTAACATGCTTAAGAATGATGACTGTATTAATGATTATAATATTTATTATTATTCATTATAGACATAATGGAAAACACATTATACACATTGTAAAATTGCAATTAAATACATCTGTCTTAGCCAAACATTTAGGTTTGTGTCATTGTTTGAGGAGGCTGAAAAAGTACATTGAGACCACAATAGTTGAGCCAGCACAATTGACATAATATTTCGCATATGATGTGCATAGCATTCTTACATAAACAGTGTTAAAGACCACAAAGTGTGATAGTACCACTGATATATATATACTACAAAACTGCCAACATGGCAATATTCTTTTGAATATACAATTTAGTGTAAGTCAACACAGGCATCACAAACAAAGCTGGACAGTTATTTTGACATCAATTTAACCATGGAATCATGACTGTTAATTACGTAACATATGTAGTACAGAACTGTTACAACACATCATTAATGTTTTGTTATTGCAGAGTAAAACTGAAAACAACTTAATAAATACTACAAAAAAAATTGTGAGACATCACAGCAATAAATATCCACAAGCAACAGCACATTTTACTCAAAGTACCTTTGCTGTCAGACTATAGTGCGTGGAGATGATTTCTGGTGCATTTCACTTCAGGTATCTGTTTGTAGTTCATACTGTCTGTGTGCAGTCTCTGAGTTCTTTAGAGAACGCTTTGGTTGTCGAAAAAATGGGCGCAGGGAAACTTGATGTGGTGAGTATGGTGTCACTGATATGAAGATAAGGCACTGGAAAAGAGAGTAAAACCAGAAAGCTGCATGTTCATAGTAGCATTTCCTATTTTATGACTATTTAAATGCATTGGCTATCAGTTACAGTCTGTACTTCATTTCCAATTTAGCCACTGTCCTAATATATTTAAGACCAACCTTGGTTAATGCAGCTGACATCTCCTTATTGTTTATTTAGACATTTAAATATTAATCACCTTTCCCTTCATCTATGTCCATATTTTTAATCTGCTTATATGTTACTGCCATTTGACTTTTAGAAATCTATCAAACTTCAATGTTACTTCATGCTGTGTACACTGCAGCAATTGCAATATTTCTCAAACAGCTAGTCACCACATTTCCCTTCGGTTTCTCATCTACCCTTTTTCCCTTCATCGTACCTTGATAAACATTTCCACGGTAATGTTCAAATGTTAGTTATCATCTCATAGAAGCATTTTCTATTTTCTGCCAATTTAAATGCATTGCTCATCAATTACAGTCTGTACTTCATTTCCAATAATTAGTAAACTTCTAATTTTATGCCATTCACTTCATTCCTCTTCATTGCTTCTTTCCATTAGCTTTGGACCCGATTGTCACTGCTTGCAGTTATCTTTATTATTATTTTTCCGCCCTAAAACTGAATGTACAGCCTAAACCGTAAGAGCTAGACCTACCAAACTTGGTCAGATGATGTCAATTCCTACCCGCTACTCAGATTCTCCGAAGCAGGCCTGTCAGCCAGATGGGGGCGCTCTAGCGCCCCCCAATGCGTTTCAGTCCATATCTCCTGTCTTATTAGTCCTACAATTGAAATTATTTTTTCTTCTGATACAGACATCCATTCTCTACCAACTTCCCATTTGGACTATGAAGCTCCGCCTACTTAGATTTTTTGCTAATTTGCATAATTTGCAAATCCTACTTCTGCCCTCAAGTCCTACCCCATCTGTCCAAATCAGACATATGAGGTGTCAAACCAATCAGTTCTCTGAACTGATCAAGACTTATTAAAAAAATCTTAAAATTTCTGTATCATACAGCCATCAGCCACGCCCAAACTACACCTTAATTTGGCCAGTTTCAGTCTGACTGCTATAACTTGGCCCTGCTTTAGCTGATCTTAACCAAATTTGAAATCCTACCTCCGAGTGCCATTCTGGGGAGTTGTTGTAAAGCTGGCCCCATTTTGTCAATAGGGGGCGCTACAACTAAAAACTTCCAATATCTCCTGACTGCCTTGACCAATCAAACAAATATTTGACATATATAAACTATGGCCAATTCTGAGATCAGCCATATATCATAGCAGTCATTGATCATAAAATCATGGTCATCATCAGCCAATCAAAATGAAGCAGCCATTTGACAGGCTAAACAATACCGAATCTCAACCAAAACAGGCGGTCACATTTGATTCCCGACCCTTAGCATACCCTGTTAAGGACACCGCAATCAGCCAGATGGGGGCGCTACAGCAACAAGTTTTGCATTTCTGTCTATTTCTCTTGAACTGATAAAGATTAAGTTGAGAATTGTTGCGAATCCTATCCACTCGCTCATGGCAAATTTAATGGTATAAAGAACTTCATCATATCTCTTGCCATTTTTGCCTATTTTGTAACAGTCTGAAAACAGGACTTTTTGTTAGCCTCCTAAGATTTTCACCAAACCTACACAAATCTGGTATCAAGTAAATCAGGAGACAGTCTTTATATATAATTATCCAAAAAATCATAAACTATCCATGAGGTACGGCCTCTAGCCACACCCAAACCATACTGGTGCCACACCCATTTCTATCAGACAGCTATATCTCAGGCAGGCCTCAGCCAATCATCACCAAACTTAAATACATAATGTAAGACATTACTGGGGAAGGGCCCTCCAAATTTGGTGCCGATCAGTCAAACAGGGGCGCTACAGCAATATAACATGTCTGTATAAACCTGCTAAATCAGTTCAACTTACATTTCTCTCATTTCTGTTCCAGTGATATATGACTGGTTGAAATCTTTTGTATTGCAATTTCTCTTAGTCATGCCAAATCAAGAAATATGCAATGCCTAATGATTGTCATTTGCATTCCCTTGTGATATTTAAAAACTTAATAAATAACATATTGCTATAACTACTACAATGTCCAGCAAAGTAGGTCATTCTGGTATTAGATTAATCATGACACAGCCCTTATAGATAATTTATAAAAATAACTTGACCAACCTGTATGCTATGGCCACCAACTACACCAAACCTGCACCATTTGCATGCTCATTTCAATCAAACAGCTAAATCTGAGGCAGACTTCGTCTGATCATCACCAAATTTGACCCACTAATGTAGCACTGGACCTCAAACAGACCTTCCAAATTTGGTGCTGATCGGTCAAATGGGGGCGTGACAGCCACTGTCCATATATGTGTAAGACCCACCTTAGCAGATTCAGCTGAAATGTCCTTATTCCTCATGAAACCTTCAAATAATTGTTACCTTTCCCTTCAGCTGAGTCCATATTTTTAATTTCCTTTCATTTTTCACCAATTTGCCTTATACAACATTATCAGACTTCATTTACAAATGAGGTCAGAAAGCATTTAATATCATTTCTAAAATGGAGCGCTGACTCCACCTGCTGGCCACACCATTTCCATTCCCATTTCATTCAAACAGCTAAATCTCAGGCATGCTTCATCTGATCCTTACAAAATTTGATTCACTTCTGTATGACTGGACTACAGACAAATCTTCCAAGTTTGGTGCCGATCAGTCAATCTGGAGCGGTACAGCCACTGTCATAGTATGTCTAATACCTACCTTGGCTAATTCAGCTGAAATATTCATAATACTTTCAAGGAATTAACTTTCCCTTCACCTCAGTCCATATTTTTAAGCTCCTTTCATTTTTATGCTATTTGATTTATAGAAAATTATCAGATTTTATTTATAAGCCAGGCAGTATATATTGCAGATTTTTTACTTTTTTTGTATTGAATTGGCCAGTAGGTGTAGATGGTGCTCTATTTATATTGCAGTTTTTTAGATTTTTTTTTATACATTAGCCAGCAGGTGATGTTCGTCCTGTATTTCATTAATGGCATTAAATTCTTTCAGGGCTTCTTATGTCTAGAAGAATACTTTACAAATGCAGTAAGCCACTGTTGTTTTTTTAATATACAAGACAGCATTTGTTCACTGAGGTACTATAAAGTAAGCTTAACTTGTATGATCTAGACTTAAAATATTAGGTATGCAGGTGCCTATTTCTACCGACTACTTAGACCATCTGACACAAACCATACATTGTCTTGGGCTGAGGCACTTCACCAAAGGGTTCTATATTGTATCCTATATTGGTGTACTAAGGCTGCTTCTGCTAATGGCAGTAGTCAAACTGCCACACCAGGGACTGCATGCTACCAATTATCAAATGTAGCGCTAACTCCACCTGCTGGCCACACTATTTCCATACCGAATTCATTTAGTCTGCTAAATCTCATTCATACTTCATCGAATTCTCATAAAATTTGACTCACTTATGTAGCACTGGACTACGAATAGACCATCCAACTTTGGTGACATTCGGTTAAACAGGGGTGCTACTGCCGCTGTCAAAATATGTCTAAAACTCATAGTTAATGCAGCTGAAATTTCTTTATTTTTCATCAAACCTTCAAAGATTAATCACATTTTCATTCACTTTCATTTTCCTGCCATTTCACTTTTAGAAATGTATCAAGGTTCAGTGATACTTCAGGCTGTGTACACTGCAGCAATTGCAATTTCTTTGAACAGCTAGTCACCACATTTCCCTTCTGTTTCTCATCTACCATATTCCCTTTATAGGACCTTAATCAACATTTCTACGGTAATGTTAAAATGTCAAGTATCATCTTATCATAGTAGCATTTCCTACTTTCCTCACTATTTAAATGCATTGGCCATCAGTTTGAATCTGTACTTCATTTCCAATTTAGCCACTGTCTTAATAAGTCTAACACCATCCTTGGTTAATGCAGCTGACATCTTATTGTTCATTTAAACATTTAAATATTAATCACCTTTCGCTTCATCTAAGTCCATATTTTTAATCTGCTTATATATTTCTGCCATTTAACTTATAGAAATCAATCAAAGTTCAATGTTACTTCAGCCTGTGTACACTGCAGCAATCGCAATATTTCTCCAACAGCTAGTCACCACATTTCCCTTCTGTTTCTCATCTGCCCTGTTCCCGCTTTCGTACCTTAATCAACATATCTACGGTAGTGTTCAAATGTCAGGTATCATCTTATCATAGTAGCATTTCCTTCTTTCTGACTATTTAAATGCATTGGCCATCAGTTAGTCTGTACTTCATTTCCAATACAGCCACTGTCTTAATATGTCTAAGACCAACCTTTGTTAATGCAGCTGAAATCTCCTTATTGTTAATTTAAAGATTTAAATATTAATCACCTTTCCCTTCATCTAAGTCCATTTTTTTATCTACTTATATATTACTACCATTTCACTTTTAGAAATCTATCAAACTTCAATGTTACTTCAGCCTGTGTACACTGCAGCAATTGCAATATTTCTCTAACAGATAGTCACAACATTTTCCTTCTGTTTTTCATCTACCATTTTCCCTTTATTGTACCTTGATAAACAATTCTACGGTAATGTTAAAATGCTACGAATCATTATCTCATAGTAGCATTTCCTATTTTCTGACTATTTAAATGCATTGGCCATCAGGTACAGTCTGTATTTCATTTACAATTTTGCTGCTGTCCTAATATGTCGAACAACAACCTTGGTTAATACAGCTGACATCTCCTTATTGTTTATTTAAGCATTTAAATATTAATCACCTTTCCCTTCATCTAAGTCCATATTTTTAATCTGCTTATATATTTCTGCCATTTAAGTTTAAGAAATCTATCAAACTTCAATGTTACTTCAGCCTGTGTACACTGCAGCAATTGCAATATTTCTCCAACAGCTAGTCACCACATTTCCCTTCTGTTTCTCATCTACCTTTTTCCCTTTATCGTACCTTGATAAACATTTCTACAGTAATGTTAAAAATGTTACGTATCATCATCTCATAGTATCATTTCATATTTTCTGACTATTTAAATGCATTGCTCATCAATTACAGTCTATACTTCATTTACAGTAATTAGTAAACTTTTAATTTTATGACATTCACTTCATTACTATTCATTGCTTCTGTCCATTTGCTTTGGACCCGATTGTCACTGCTTGCAGTTATCTTTTTTATTATTTTTCTTCCCTAAAACTGAATGCCCAGCCTAAACCGTAAGTCCTAGGCTGACCAAATTTGGTACGATGATTGGAATTCCTACCCACTACTCAGGTTGTCCGACCCGTCCGACTCAGCCAGAGGGGGGCGCCGTAGTGCCCCCCAACACGTTTCGGTCGATAACTCCTGTCCTGTTTGTCCTACAATCGAAATTCTTTTTTCTGCTGATTCAGACGGCCATGCCATAACAAAAAGTCAATGGGACCATGAAGCTCCGCCTACTTAGATTTTTTGCTAATTTGCATATTTTGCAAATACTACTTATCTCTTAAAGTCATAGCTTGTCCTACCAAATCAGACAAATGAGGTGTCAAACTAATCAGAACTCTGAGCTCATCAAGAATTTCTAAAAAAATTTAGACATTTATGTATTTTATGGCCATTAGCCACGCCCAAAGAATTCCCAAATTTGGCCCATTTTGGTCTAACAGCTATAACTTGGCCTTGCCTTGGCCTACCTCTACCAAATTTGAAATTCTACCTCCGGACATCATTCTGGGGACACGGTCCAAGGGGGGCCGCATTTCATCCATAGGGGGCGCTACAACTAAAAACTGCCAATATCTCCTGACTGCCTCGGCCAATCCAACTGAAATTTGGCAGGTATGTACTAGGACGCAGCCTGAGGTCAGTCATGTACAATGGCAGTCATTAGTCCTTAAAGAGTGACCGCCATCGGCCAATTAAAATCAAGCAGCTATTTGACAGGCTTAACGATGAGCAATCTAAATCAAATTTTGGTGGTATATTTGTCCTCTGACCCTCAGCCCTCCCTGTAAAGGACACCTCACTAGGCCAGATGGGGGCGCGATAGCGCCCCCCTCAACATTTCTGCCTATTTCTCCAGAACTGCCAAGCCTACAGTTGAAATTTATTGCCATTCCAATTCACTATGTCCTGACGAATCCAAATGCATATAGAACTTGCTTCTCCATCTTTGCGTTCTTGCATGATTTATAGTTGTTTGAAAACAGGTTATTTTGTAAACGTCCTAGGATTTCTGCCCACCCTACATAAATCTGTTGTCATTCTAATCAGGAGACAGTCCTTTTAAAGATGTATGGAAAAAACATAAACTTTCGGTAAGGTACGGCCACCAGGCACACCCTGACTGTACTGCTGCCTTTCACATTTCAATCAGACAGCTATATCTTAGGGATGCTTCAGCCAATCATTACCATATTTCTCTCATTCGTGTAGGGCTGTACCGCAGAGATACCCTCCAAATTTCGTGTCGATCGGTCAAATGGGTGTGCTACTTCCACTGTCTATATGTGTCTAAGACTCACCTATTCTCATTGAGCTAAAATGAGTTACCAGATCAGGTTAGGAAGGTGTCTACCGATCTCACCTGTTTTAACCACAGCAATGGGTGGCTCAGTGGGCTAAACTTGTATGCTTGTAATCAGAGGGTCGCAGGTTCGAACCCAGCTTCAGTGGGTACTCGAGCTAGGCAGCCCGATGTGCACAGCATATCCTCCGCGAAGTGAGCTGGGGAGACGTAAAGGCGTTTTCCCCACGAGGATCAACGAAGCTTCTATTATTGTTAATTCAGACGTGCTCAGGCACTACTCCAGAGGGTTGAACAATAATTATTTTTCTTCCCTAAAACTGAATGCCCAGCCTAAACCGTAAGTCCTAGACTGACCAAATTTGGCAACAAGAATCCTATTCCTACCCACTACTCATGCCCACTGACCCGTCCCAGTCAGGCAGATGGGGGCGCTACAGCACCTCGATTTGCATTTCTGCCTATATCTGCAGACCTGTCAAGCCTACAGTTGAAATTTATTGCCAGTCCAATTCACTATGTCATGACAAATCCAACTGCATATAGAACTTGGTTCTCCATCTTTGCCTTTTTGCATGATTTATAGTTGTTTTGAAAACAGGTTATTTTGTTAACCTCCTAGGATTTTCGCCCAACATACATAAATCTGGTGTCATTTAAACCAGGAGACAGTTCTTTTAAAGATTTAGAGAAAAAACTTAAACTTTCGGTAAGATACAGCCACCAGCCACACCCTGACTGTACTGTTGTCTTGCCCATTTCAATCAGACAGCTATATCTCAGGGATGCTTCAGCCAATCATTACAAAATTTGGCTCACTGATGTAGGACTGTACCCCAGAGAGACCCTCCAAATTTCGTGTCGATCGGTCAATTAGGAGCGCTACGCCACTGTCAATATACATCTAAGACCCTCCTAGGCTCATTGAGGTAAAATGAGTTACCAGATCAGGTAAGAAGTTGTCTACCGATCTCACCTGTTTTAACAACAGCAACGGGTGGCTCAGTGGGCTAAACTTGTATGCTTGTAATCAGTGGGTCGCAGGTTCGAACCCAGCTTTGGTGGGTACTCGAGCTAAGCAGCCCGATGTGCACAGCATACCCTCCGTGAAGTGAGCTGGGGAGACCTAAATGCGTTTTCCCCCACGAGGATCAATGAAGCTTATATTATTGTTAATTTAGACGTGCTAAGGCACTACTTCAGAGGGTTGAACAATAATTATTTTTCTTCCCTAAAACTTAATGCCCAGCATATACCGTAAGTCCTAGACTGACCAAATTTGGCAACAAGATTCCTATTCCTACCCACTACTCAGGCCCACTGACCCGTCCCAGTCAGTCAGATGGGGGCGCTACAGCACCCCGATTTGCATTTCTGCCTATATCTCCAGACCTGTCAAGCCTACAGTTGATATTTATTGCCAGTCCAATTCACTATGTCATGACGAATCGAAATGCATAAAGAACTTGGTTCTCCATCTTTGCCTTCTTGAATGATTTATAGTTGTTTTTAAAACAGGTTTTTTTGTTAACCTCCTAGGATTTTCGCCCAACATACATAAATCTGATGTCTTTTAAATCAGGAGACAGTACTTTTAATGATTTAGAGAAAAAACTTAAACTTTCGGTAATTTACAGCCACCAGCCACACCCTGACTGTACTGATGTCTTGCCAATTTCAATCAGCCAGCTATATCTCAGGGATGCTTCAGCCAATCATTACAAAATTTGGCTCACTGATGTAGGACTGTACCACAGAGAGACCCTCCAAACTTCATGTCAATCGGTCAATCAGGAGCGCTACGCCACTGTCTATATACATCTAAGACCCACCTAGGCTCATTGAGGTACAATGAGTTTCCAGATCAGGTAGGAAGGTGTCCAGCGATCTCTCCAGTTTTACCAACAGCAGCGGGTGGCTCAGTGGGCTAAACTTGTATGCTTGTAATCAGAGGGTCGCAGGTTCGAACCCAGCTTCGGTGGGTACTCGAGCTAGGCAGCCCGATGTGCACAGCATACCCTCCGTGAAGTGAGCTGAGGAGACGTGAAGGCGCTTTCCCCACGCGGGTCAATGAAGCTTATATTATTGTAAATTAAGACCTGCTCAGGCACTACTCCAGAGGGTTGAACAATAATTATTTTTCTTCCCTAAAACTGAATGCCCAGCCTAAACCGTAAGTCCTAGACTGACCAAATTTGGCAACAAGACTCCTATTCCTACCCACTACTCAGTCCCACTGACCCATCCCAGTCAGTCAGATGGGGGCGCTACAGCACCCCGATTTGCATTTCTGCCTATATCTCCAGACCTGTCAAGCCTACAGTTGAAATTTATTGCCAGTCCAATTCACTATGTCCTGACGAATCAAACTGCATATAGATCTTGGTTCTACATCTTTGCCTTCTTGCATGATTTACAGATGTTTTGAAAACAGGTTTTTTTGTTAACCTCCTAGGATTTTCGACTAACATCCATAAATCTGGTGTCATTCAAATCAGGAGACAGTCCTTTTAAAGATTTACAGAAAAATCTTAAACTTTCGGTAAGATACAGCCACCAGCCACACCCTGACTGTACTGGTGTCTTGCCCATTTCAATCAGACAGCTATATCTTAGGGATGCTTCAGCCAATCATTACAACAGTTGGCTCACTGATGTAGGACTGTACCACAGAGAGACCGTCCAAATTTCGTGTCAATCGGTCAATCAGGAGCGCTACGCCACTGTCTATATACATCTAAGACCCACCTAGGCTCATTGAGGTAAAATCAGTTTCCAGATCAGGTAGGAAGGTGTCTAGTGATCCCACCCGTTTTACTCACAGAAGCGGGTGGCTCAGTGGGCTAAACTTGTATGCTTGTAATCAGAGGGTCACAGGTTCGAACCCAGCTTTGGTAGGTACTCGAGCTAGGCAGCCCGATGTGCACAGCATACCCTCCGTGAACTAAGCTGGGGAGACATAAAGGCGTTTTCCCCCACGAGGATCAATGAAGCTTATATTATTGTTAATTTAGACGTGCTAAGGCACTACTTCAGAGGGTTGAACAATAATTATTTTTCTTCCCTAAAACTGAATGCCCAGCCTATACCGTAAGTCCTAGACTGACCAAATTTGGCAACAAGATTCCTATTCCTACCCACTACTCAGTCCCACTGACCCGTCCCAGTCAGTCAGATGGGGGCGCTACAGCACCCCGATTTGCATTTCTGCCTATATCTCCAGACCTGTCAAGCCTACAGTTGATATTTATTGCGACTACAATTAACTATGTCATGACTAATCTAACAACATATATAACTTGGTTCTCCCTCTTTCTGTTTTTACATAAATTATATTTGTCTGAAAACAGCTTTTCTTGTTAACCTCCTTTGATTTTTAACAAACCTACATACATCTGTTGTCCTTCAAATCAGAAGATAGTCCTTTTAAAGATTTAGAGAAAAAAATGAAACTTTTGGTAAGGTATGGCCACCAGCCACACCCTGACTCTACTGGTGCCACGTCCATTTCAATCAGACAGCTATATATCATGCACTCTTCAGCCAATCATTTCCAAATATCTATCTCGGATGAAAGGCTGTACCGCAGAGAGACCTTCCAATTTTCGTGTCAATAGGTCAAACGGGAGCGCTATAGCCACTGTCCATATATGTCTAAAACTCACCTAGTCTAATTCAGCTATAATGAGTTACCAGATCAGGTAGGAAGTTGTCTACTGATCTCACTCATCTTACCCACAGGAGCGGATGGCTCAGTGTGCTAATCCTGTGTGCCTGTAATCAGAGGGTCGCCTGTTCGAACCCAGCTTAGGTTGCTATTTCAGCTAGGTATCCTGATGTGCACAGTGTACTCTCTGATGTTGACTGGCCTGTTACACCTGCACAAAAAGCATCTACATCCTAATGTCTGCCAACTACTGAGACCGTCCAGCTCTGTCCTACATCGCCTATCCTGTTATGGCAGTCTAATTCTGTCTGACTTTCTACTACCCTGGCCACCAGTTCTCTGCTGTTATTCCTCTACTGTCCTACCAGTCCGATCGTCCTCCACTTTGGACCCTTTCGTAACTGCTTGCAGTTTCTAGTTAAGGGTCCAAAGGACGAAGTCCTTATGGACCATTATTGTTTTTCTTAGGATTATTATTATTATTATTATTATTATTAAGGGTCCAAAGCATGAAATGCTTATGGACCATTATTGTTTTTCTTAGGATTATTATTATTTTTTTTTTTTTCCTGCCGTAAAACTGAATGTACAGCCTAAACCGTAAGAGCTAGACCAACCAAACTTGGTATGATTATGTCAATTCTTACCCGCTACTCAGATTCTCTGACCCAGTCTTGTCAGCCAGATGGGGCGCTCTAGCGCCCCCCAACGCGTTTCAGTCCATATCTCCTGTCCTATTAGTCCTACAATTGAAATTCTTTTTTCTGCTGATACAGACAGCCATTCCCTACCAACTTCCCATTTGGACTATGAAGCTCCGCCTACTTAGATTTTTTGCTAATTTGCATAATTTGCAAATCCTACTTTTCCCTTCAAGTCCTAGCTTGTTCTACCAAATCAGACAAATGAGGTGTCAAACGAATCAGAACTCTGAGCTGATCAAGAATCATCAACAAAATTCAGACATTTTTATATCCTACGGCCATTAGCCACGCCCAAACAATGGCCAAATTTCGCCCATTTTGGTCTGACGGCTATAACTTGGCTATTCCTTGGCCTACCTTAACCAAATTTGAAATCCTACCTCGCAACACCATCCTGGGGACACGGTCCAAGGCGGGCCGCATTTCGTCAATAGGGGGCGCTACAACTAAAAACTGGCAGTATCTCCTGACTGCCTTGGCCAATCTAACTGAAATTTGGCAGATATGTACTAGGACGCAGCCTGTGGTCAGTCACATACAATGGCAGTAATTCGTCCTTAAAGAGTGGCCGCCATCGTCCAATCAAAATCAAGCAGCCATTTGACAGGCTTATCAATGACCAATCTAAATCAAATTTGGGTGATACATTTGTGCTCTCACCCTCTGCCTACCCTGTAAAGGACACCTCACTCGGCCAGATGGGGGCGCTACAGTGACAACTTTTGCGTTTCTGCCTATTTCTCGAGAATGGTGAAGCCTACAATCAACATTTACTGCCAGGTCAATTCAGTACGACATGCCAAATCAAACAACATGTAGAACTTGCTTCTGCACCTTAGCATTTTTGCATAATTCATATTGGTCTGAAAACAAGACATTTCGTTAGCCTCCTAGGATTTTCACCAAACCTACACAAATCTGGTATCATTTAAATCAGGAGACAGTCCTTATATATAATTATCCAAAAAAACCTAAACTTTCAATGAGGATCGGCCACCAGCCACAACCAAACCATATAGGTGCCATGGCCAATTCAATCAGACAGCTATATCTTAGGTGTGCCTCAACCAATCATCACCAAACTTAAATACATAATGTAGGACATTACTCGGAAAGGGCCCTCCAAATTTTGTGCCGATCGGTCAAACGGGGGCGCTACAGCAATATAACATGTCTGTATAAACCTGGAAAATCAGTTCAATTTACATTGTTCTTATTTCTGTTCCAGTCACATATTACTGATAAAAATCATTTGTCCTGCAAGTTCTGTGTGTCATTCAAAATCAAGATATATGCAATGCCTAATGATAGTCATTTCCATTCCCTTATGATATTTAAAAACTTTAAAAATTACATATTGCTATAACTACTACAATATCCAGCTGAAGTACGTCATTCTGGTAGTAGATCAATCAGGAGATGGCCTTTATGGATAATTTATAAAAATAACTTGACCTACCTGTATGCTATGGCCACCAGCTACACCTAACCTGCAACATTTAAATGCTCATTTCAATCAAACAGATAAATCAGAGGCATACTTTATCTGATCATCACCAAATTTGACCCACTAATGTACCACTGCACCTCAGACAGACCCTCCAAATTTGGTGCCGATTGGTCAAATGGGGGCGCTACAGCTACTGTCCATATATGTCTAAGACCCACCTTAGCAAATTCAGCTGAAATGTCCTTCTTTCTCATAAATCCTTCAAAGAATTTTTAACTTTCACTACACGTTAGTCCATATTTTTAAGTTCCTTTCATTTTTCACCAATTTGCCTTATACAACATTATCAGACTTCATTTACAAATGAGAAGGTCAGAAAGCATTTAATATCATTTCTAAAATGGAGCGCTGACTCCACCTGCTGGCCACAACATTTCCATTCCCATTTCATTCAAACAGCTAAATCTCAGGCATGCTTCATCCGATCCTTACAAAATTTGTTTCACTTCTGTATGACTGGACTACAGACAGACCTTCCAAGTTTGGTGGTGATCAGTCAATCTGGAGCAGTACAGCCACTGTCCTAGTATGTCTAATACCTACCTTGGCTAATTCAGCTGAAATATCCTTCATAATACTTTCAAGGAATTAACTTTCCCTTCACCTCAGTCCATATTTTTAAGCTCCTTTCATTTTTCTGCTATTTGACTTATAGAAAATTATCAGATTTTATTTATAAGCCAGGCATTATATATTGCAGATTTTTCTCTTTTTTGTATTAAATTGGCCAGTAGGTGGAGATGGTGCTCTATTTATATTGCAATTTTTTGGATTTTTTTTTTATAGACTATCCAGCAGGTGGAGTTCATCCTCTATTTCATTAATGCCATTCATTTCTTTCAGGGCTTCTCATGTCTTGAAGAATACTTTACAAATGTAGTAAGCCACTGTTGTTTTCAATATACAAGACGGCATGTGTTCACTGAGGTAGTATAAAGTAAGCTTAACTTGTATGATCTAGACTTAAAATATTAGGTATGCAGGTGCCTATTTCTACCGACTACTTAGACCATCTGACACAAACCATACATTGTCTTGGGCTGAGGCACTTCACCAAAGGGTTCTATATTCTATCCTATATTGGTGTACTAAGGCTGCTTCTGCTAATGGCAGTAGTCAAACTGCCACACCAGGGACTGCATGCATACAGCAGGCTAATGTTATACATTATGGCCATTTACTATATAATGTCATTATAGTGTAGTATGTTTTTCCTTAAATGTTGCTCAGGACATTGTAATACTTTTTGTATGTATATTTCCTTTACTGCCTGTTTCACCTACCGTATTTGAAATTTATTATGACATTTACATGTGTATTTAACATGCTTAAGAATGATGACTGTATTAATGATTATAATATTTATTATTATTAATTAGAGACATAATGGAAAACACATTATACACATTGTAAAATTGCAATTAAATACATCTGTCTTAGCCAAACATTTAGGTTTGTGTCATTGTTTGAGGAGGCTGAAAAAGTACATTGAGACCACAATAGTTGAGCCAGCACAATTGACATAATATTTCGCATATGATGTGCATACCATTCTTACATAAACAGTGTATAAAGACCACAAAGTGTGATAGTAGCACTCATATATATATATACTACAAAAGTCCCAACATGGCAATATTCTTTTGAATATACAATTTAATGTAAGTCAACACAGGCATCACAAACAAAGCTGGACCATTATTTTGACATCAATTTAACCATGGCATCATGACTGTAAATTCCGTAACATATTATGTAGTGCAGAACTGTTACAACACATCATTAATGTTTTGTTATTGCAGAGTAAAACTGAAAATAACTCAATAAATACTACAAAAAAAATGGTGCGACATCACAGCAATAAATATCCACAAGTAACAGCACATTTTACTCAAAGTACCTTTGCTGTCAGACTATAGTGTGTGGAGATGATTTCTGGTGCATTTCACTTCAGGTATCTGTTTGTAGTTCATACTGTCTGTGTGCAGTCTGAGTTCTTTAGAGAACGCTTTGGTTGTCGAAAAAATGGGTGCAGGGAAACTTGATGTGGTGAGTATGGTGTCACTGATATGAAGATAAGGCACTGGAAAAGAGAGTAAAACCAGAAAGCTGCATGTTCATTGTAGCATTTCCTATTTTCTGACTATTTAAATGCATTGGCTATCAGTTACAGTCTGAACTTCATTTCCAATTAAGCCACTGTCCTAATATATTTAAGACCAACCTTGGTTAAAAGCAGCTGACATCTCCTTATTGTTTATTTAGACATTTAAATATTAATCACCTTTCCCTTCATCTAAGTCCATATTTTTAATCTGCTTATATGTTACTGCCATTTGACTTTTAGAAATCTATCAAACTTCAATGTTACTTCATCCTGTGTACACTGCAGCAATTGCAATATTTCTCAAACAGCTAGTCACCACATTTCCCTTCGGTTTCTCATCTACCCTTTTCCCTTCATCGTACCTTGATAAACATTTCCACGGTAATGTTCAAATGTTAGGTATCATCTCTTAGAAGCATTTCCTATTTTCTGCCAATTTGAATGCATTGCTCATCAATTAAAGTCTGTACTTCATTTCCAATAATTAGTGAACTTCTAATTTTATGAACTTCATTCCTCTTCATTGCTTCTTTCCATTAGCTTTGGACCCGATTGTCACTGCTTGCAGTTATCTTTATTATTATTATTATTATTTTTTTCCTGCCGTAAAACTGAATGTACAGCCTAAACCGTAAGAGCTAGACCAACCAAACTTGGTAAGATGATGTCAATTCTTACCCGCTACTCAGATTCTCTGACCCAGTCTTGTCAGCCAGATGGGGGCGCTCTAGCACCCCCCAACGCGTTTCAGTCCATATCTCCTGTCCTATTAGTCCTACAATTGAAATTCTTTTTTCTGCTGATACAGACAGCCATTCCCTACCAACTTGCCATTTGGACTATGAAGCTCCGCCTACTTAGATTTTTTGCTAATTTGCATAATTTGCAAAACTGACCTCTGCCTTCAAGTCCTGCGCCGTCTGTCCAAATCAGATATATGAGGTGTCAAACCAATCAGTTCTCTGAGCTGATAAAGACGTTTAAACAAAATCATGAAATTTCTGTATCATACGGTCTTCAGCCATGCCCAAACTCTGCATAAATTTGGCCAGTTTCAGTCTGATTGCTATAACTTGGCTCTGCTTTAACCGATCTTAACCAAATTTGAAATCCTTCCTCCCAGCGCCATTCTGGGGACAAGATATAAAGCTGGCCCCATTTCATCAATAGGGGGCGCTACAACTAAAAACTGCCAATATCTCCTGACTGCATTGACCAATCTAATTGAAATTTAACAGATATGTAGTACGTCCATGCCTGAGGTCAGTCATGTATCATGGCAGTCATTAGTTGCAAAATCCTGGCCACCATTAGCCAATCAAAATCAAGCAGCCATTTGACCAGCTAAACAATGAGCAATCCAAACCAAATTTAGGTTGTACAATTGTCCTCTGACCTTTAGCCCACCCTGTAAAGGACACCTCAGTCTGCCTTATGGGGGCGCTACAGCACATTTCTGACTATTTCTCAACAATTGTCAAGCGCACAGTTGAGATTTATTGCCAGGACAATTCAGTATGATATGCTACATCAAATGACATGTAGAACTTGGTTATACATCTATGCCTTTTTAAATGATTTATATAGGTCTGAAAACAGGTCTTTTTGTTAGCCTCCTAGGATCTTCACCAAACCTACACAAATCTGGTATTATTTAAATCAGGAGACAGTCCATATATAAAATTATTCAAAAAATCATAAACTTTCCATGAGGTACGGCCACCAGCCACACCCAAACCATACTGGTGCCACACCCATTTCAATCAGACAGCTATATCTCAGGAATTCTTCAGCCAATCATTACAAAATTTGGCTCACTGATGTAGGACTGTACCACAGAGAGACCCTCCAAATTTCGTGTCGATCGGTCAATCAGGAGCGCTACGCCACTGTCTATATACATCTAAGACCCACCTAGGCTCATTGAGGTAAAATGAGTTACCAGATCAGGTAGGAAGGTGTCTACTGATCACACCCATTTTACTCACAGCAGCGGGTGGCTCAGTGGGCTAAACTTGTATGCTTGTAATCAGAGGGTCGCAGGTTCGAACCCAGCTTCGGTGGGTACTCGAGCTAGGCAGCCCGATGTGCACAGCATACTCTCCGTGAAGTGAGCTGGGGAGACGTGAAGGCGTTTTCCCCACAAGGATCAATGAAACTTCCATTATTGTTAATTCAGACGTGCTCAGGCACTACTACAGAGGGTTGAACAATAATTATTTTTCTTCCCTAAAACTGAATGCCCAGCCTAAACCGTAAGTCCTAGACTGACCAAATTTGGCAACATGATTACAATTCCTACCCACTACTCAGTCTCACTGACCCGTCCCAGTCAGTCAGATGGGGGCGCTACAGCACCCCGATTTGCATTTATGCCTATATCTACAGACCTGTCAAGCCAACAGTTGAAATTTATTGCCAGTCCAATTCACTATGTCATGACGAATTTCAACTGCATATAGAACTTGTTTCTACATCTTTGCCTTTTTTCATGATTTATAGTTGTTTGAAAACAGGTTATTTTGTTAACCTCCTCGGATTTTCGCCCAACATACATAAATCTGGTGTCATTCAAACCAGGAGACAGTCTTTTTAAAGATTTAGAGAAAAAACTTAAACTTTCGGTAAGATACAGCCACCAGCCACACCCTGACTGTACTGTTGTCTTGCCCATTTCAATCAGACAGCTATATCTCAGGAATGCTTCAGCCAATCATTACAAAATTTGGCTAACTGATGTAGGACTGGACCACAGAGAGACCCTCCAAATTTCGTGTCGATCGGTCAATCGGGAGCGCTACGCCACTGTCTATATACTTCTAAGACCCACCTAGGCTCATTGAGCTAAAACGAGTTACCAGATCAGGTTGGAAGGTGTCTACCAATTTCACCCATTTTAACCACAGCAATGGGTGGCTCAGTGGGCTAAACTTGTATGCTTGTAATCAGAGGGTCGCAGGTTCGAACCCAGCTTCGGTGGGTACTCGAGCTAGGCAGCCCGACGTGCACAGCATACCCTCCGTGAAGTGAGCTGTGGAGTCGTAAAGGCATTTTCCCCACGAGGATCAATGAAACTTCTATTATTGTTAATTCAGACGTGCTCAGGCACTACTCCAGGGGGTTGAACAATAATTATTTTTCTTCCCTAAAACTGAATGCCCAGCCTAAACCGTAAGTCCTAGACTGACCAAATTTGGCAACAAGATTCCTATTACTACCCACTACTCAGTCCCACTGACCCGTCCCAGTCAGTCAGATGGGGGCGCTACAGCACCCCGATTTGCATTTCTGCCTATATCTACAGACCTGTCAAGCCAACAGTTGAAATTTATTGCCAGTCCAATTCACTATGTCATGACGAATTTCAACTGCATATAGACCTTGGTTCTACATCTTTGCCTTTTTGCATGATTTATAGTTGTTTGAAAACAGGTTATTTTGTTAACCTCCTCCGATTTTCGCCCAACATCCATAAATCTGATGTCATTCAAACCAGGAGACAGTACTTTTAAAGATTTAGAGAAAAAACTTAAACTTTCGGTAAGATACAGCCACCAGCCACACCCTGACTGTACTGTTGTCTTGCCCATTTCAATCAGACAGCTATATCTCAGGAATGCTTCAGCCAATCATTACAAAATATGGCTCACTGATGTAGGACTGTACCTCAGAGAGAACCTCCAAATTTCGTGTCGATCGGTCAATCGAGAGCGCTACGCCACTGTCTATATACATCTAAGACCCACCTAGGCTCATTGAGGTAAAATGAGTTACCAGATCAGGTAGGAAGGTGTCTACTGATCCCACCCATTTTACTCACAGCAGCGGGTGGCTCAGTGGGCTATACTTGTATGCTTGTAATCAGAGGGTCGCAGGTTCGAACCCAGCTTCGGTGGGTACTCAAGCTAGGCAGCCCGATGTGCACAGCATACTCTCCGTGAAGTGAGCTGGGGAGACGTGAAGGCGTTTTCCCCACGAGGATCAATGAAACTTCTATTATTGTTAATTTAGACGTGCTCAGGCACTACTACAGAGGGTTTAACAATAATTATTTTTCTTCCCTAAAACTTAATGCCCAGCCTAAACCGTAAGTCTTAGACTGACCAAATTTGGCAACAAGATTACTATTACTACCCACTACTGAGTCTCACTGACCCGTCCCAGTCAGTCAGATGGGGGCGCTACAGCACCCCGATTTGCATTTCTGCCTATATCTACAGACCTGTCAAGCCAACAGTTGAAATTTATTGCCAGTCCAGTTCACTATGTCATGACGAATTTCAACTGCATATAGAACTTGGTTCTCCATCTTTGCCTTTTTGCATGATTTATAGTTGTTTGAAAACAGGTTATTTTGTTAACCTCCTCCGATTTTCGCCCAACATCCATAAATCTGATGTCATTCAAACCAGGAGACAGTCCTTTTAAAGATTTAGAGAAAAAACTTAAACTTTCGGTAAGATACAGCCACCAGCCACACCCTGACTGTACTGGTGCCTCGCCCATTTCAATCAGACAGATATATCTCAGGGCTGCTTCAGCGAATCATTACAAAATATGGCTCACTGATGTAGGACTGTACCACAGAGATACCTTGCAAATTTCGTGTCAATCGGTCAATCGGGAGCGCTACGCCACTGTCTATATACATCTAAGACCAACCTAGGCTCATTTAGCTAAAACGAGTTACCAGATCAGGTAGGAAGGTGTCTACCGATCTGACCAGTTCTAACCACAGCAGCGGGTGGCTCAGTGTGCTAATCCTGTGATCCTGTAATCAGAGGATCGCCGGATCGAACCCAGCTTAGTATTTTGGTATTTCAGCTAGGTATCCTGATGTGCACAGTGTACTCTCTGATGTTGACTGGCCTGTTACACCTGCACTAAATGCATCTCCATCATAATGTCTGCCTACTACTGAGACCGTCCTGCTCTGTCCTACATCTCCTATCCTGTTATGTCAGTCTAATTCTGTCTCACTTTCTACTACCCTGGCTGCCGGTTCTCTGCCGTTATTCCTCTACTGTCCGACCAGTCCGATTGTCCTGCTCTTTGGACCCTTTCGTAACTGCTTGCAGTTTCTAGTTAAGGGTCCAAAGGACGAAGTCCTTATGGACCATTATTGTTTTTCTTAGGATTTTTCTCTTTTATAATTATTATTTTTCTGCCGTAAAACTGAATGCCCAGCCTAAACCGTAAGTCCTAGGCCGACCAAATTTGGTAGGATGATTGCAATTCCTACCCACTACTCAGCGTGTCCGACCCGTCCGACTCAGCCAAAGGGGGGCGCCGTAGCGCCCCCCAACGCGTTTTGGACGATATCTCCTGTCCTGTTTGTCCTACGTTCGAAATTCTTTTTTCTACTGATGCAGACAGCCATGCCCTACCAAAAAGTCAATGGGACCATGAAGCTCCGCCTACTTAGATTTTTTGCTAATTTGCATAATTTGCAAATCATACTTTTTCCTTACAGTCAAAGCTTGTCCTACCAAATCAGACAAATGAGGTGTCAGACGAATCAGAATTCTCAGCTGATCAAGAATCATTAACAAAATTCAGACATTTTTATATCCTACGGCCATTAGCCATGCCCAAACAATATCCAAATTTGGCCTGTTTTGGTCTAACGGCTATAACTTGGCCGTGCCTTGGCCTACCTTGACCAAATTTGAAATGCTACCTCCCTACACCATTCTGGGGACACGGTCCAAGGCGGGCTGCATTTCGTCCATAGGGGGCGCTACAACTAAAAACTGGCAATATCTCCTGACTGCCTTGGCCAATCAAACTGAAATTTGGCAGATATGTACTAGGGCCCAGCCTGAGGTCAGTCACATACAATGGCAGTCATTATTCCTTAAAGAGTGGCCGCCATCAGCCAATCAAAATCGAGCAGCCATTTGACAGGCTTATCAATGACCAATCAAGACCAAATTTTGGTGGTATATTTGGCCTACGACCCGCAGCCCACTATACGAAGGACACCTCACTCAGCCACATGGGGGCGCTACAGTGCCCTGATTTACATTTCTGCCTATATCTGCAGAACTGTCATGCCTACAGTTGAAATTTATTGCCAGTCTAATCCACTATGTCATGACAAATCAAACAACATATAGAGCTTTTCTCTTCATCTTTGCGTTTTTGCACAATTTATATTTTTATAAAAACAGGCTTTTTCATTCATCTCCTAGGATTTTCGGCCAATCTACATAAGTCTGTTGTCATTATAATCAGGAGACAGTCCTTTTAAAGATTTACAGAAAAAACATAAACTTTCGGTAAGGTATGGCCACCAGGGACACCCTGACTGTACTGGTGCCTCGCCCATTTCAATCAGACAGCTATATCTCAGGCATGTCTCACCAAATCATCACCAAACTTAAATCCATAATGTAAGACATTACTGCGGAAGGGCCCTCCAAATTTTGTGCCGATCGGTCAAACAGGGGCGCTACAGCAACATAACATGTCTGTGTAAACCTGCAAAATCAGTTCATCTTACATTTATCTAATTGTTGATCCAGTGACATTTCACTGGTTAAAATCATTTGTCCAGCAATTTCAGTGATTCATGCCAAATCAAGATATATGCAATGTCGCATGATAGTCATTTGCATTCCCTTGTCATATTTAAAAACTTAATAAATAACATATTACTATCACTACTGCAATGTCCAGCCGAAGTAGGTCATTCTGGTAGTAGATCAATCAGGACACTGCCCTTATCTATAATTTATAAAGATAACTTCACCTGCCTGTACAGTATGGCCACCAACCACACTGAACCTACAGCATTTCCATGCTCATTTCAATCAAACAGCTAATTCTTAGGCATTCTTCATCAAATCCTCATCAAATTTTACCGACTAATGCAGCAGGGGACCCCAGACAGACCCTCCAAGTTTGGTGCCGATCAGTCAATTGGGGGCGCGACAGCCACTGTCCATATATGTCTAAGACCCACCTTAGCAGATTCACCTGAAAAGTCCTTATTCCTCATGAAACCTTCAAAGAATTATCTTTCTCTTCTCCTGAGTCCATATTTTTAATTTCCTTTAATTTTTCACCAATTTGCCTTATACAGCATTATCAGACTTCATTTCAAATGAGAAGGTCTGAAAGCATTTAATAGCATTTCTAAAATGGAGCGCTTACTCCACCTGCTGGCCACACCATTTCCATTCCCATTTCATTCAAACAGCTAAATCTCAGGCATGCTTCATCCAATCCATACAAAATTTGATTCACTTCGGTATCGCTGGACTTCAGACAGACCTTCCAAGTTTGGTGGCGATCAGTCAAACGGGAGTGGTTCAGCTATTGTCCTACTATGTCTAATACCTACCTTGGCTAATTCAGCTGAAATATCCTTCATAATACTTTCAAAGAATTGTTAACTTTCTCCTCACCTCAGTCCATATTTTTAAGCTCCTTTAATTTTTCTGCTATTTGCCTTATAGAAAATTATCAGATTTTATTTATAAGCCAGGCAGAATATATTGCAGATTTTTTGCATTTTTGTATTAAATTGGCCAGTACTGTAGGTGGAGATGTTGCTCTATTTATGTTGCACTTTTTTGGATTATTTTTTATGGATTCGCCAGCAGGTGGAGTTTGTCCTCTATTTCATTAATGCCATTTAATTATTTCAGGGCTTCTCATGTCTAAAAGAATACTTTACAAATGTAATAAGCCACTGTTGTTTTAAATATACAAGACAGCATGTGTTCATTGAGGTATTATAAAGTAAGCTTAACTTTTATGATCTAGACTTAAAATATTAGGTATGCAAGTGCCTATTTCTACCGACTACTTAGACCATCTGACACAAACCACACATTATTTTGGGCTAAGGCACTTCACCAAAGGGTTCTATATTATATCCTATATTGGTGTACTAATGCTGCTTCTGCAAATGGCAGTAGTCAAACTGCCACACCAGGGACTGCATGCATACAGCAGGCTAATTTTATACATTATGGCCATTTACAATATAATGTCATTATAGTGTATTGTGTTTTTCTTTAAATGTTGCTCAGGACATTGTAATACTTTCTGTATGTGTATTTCCTTTACTGCCTGTTTCACCTACCGTAATTGAAATTTATTGTGACATTTACATGTGTATTTAACATGCTTAAGAATGATGACTTTATTAATGATTATAATATTTATTATTATTCATTAGAGACATAATGGAAAACACATTATACACATTGTAAAATGAAAATAGACTATAGTTGTCTGAAACAAACTACTATGCTTATGTTACTGTCTGAGGCAGCTGATAAAGGATTTCATAGTCACAATACTGGTAACAGCACAACTAACATACTACTGCATATATGAGGCTAAAATCACATCTAAATGAAGAGCCTACAAAAACGACAAAGCATTACTGTAGTTCTGTTATATTGACCAACGCCCCAGGTCAGCAATATTGCTGTAAATTTGCATGACTAAGTTTACACAGCCAGCATAAATCAAGCTTAACCTGTAACATCTACACCTACCAAATTAGGTAGGAAGTTGTCAATTTCGGAATACTACTGTCTGACTGTTTAATATGTTGGACATGTAACACTTGTAAGTGAATTGGCTAGCAGACAGAGTCAGTGCTACATTTCATGAATGCCATTAAGTACTTTAAGGCCATCTCATGTCTAGATGAACAGTTTGTACGAAGGACAAAGTATGATCATACTGCTATTATATGGGCCATGTCCCAACAGAGCAATGCTGTGCAGAATATGCAAGAAAGTCTAAGCTTACACAGCAGCACAAACAAAGCTTAACCTGTATGATCTACACCTACCAGAATAGGTAAGAAGCTGACTATTTCTACCTACTGTACTACTCAGCTACTCAGACTATCTCAACCAAATCAGACATCCAAAGCGAGGGAGCTGCTAGGTTTCTACATTCTGTCCTATATCTCCTCAGACATTAGGCCTAGACTCAAAAATCTCTATCCTGTCCAAGCACTGATTACTACTATCTGACATATTACTACAGTGGCCACCAGTAACAGTCACTCCTCCAGGTCTTACATTATGTTCTGCAAATTATGCCTGTACTGTTTATTTAGGCAATGAAGCTTCTTTATTATAATTAAGACAGGCAAAGGCACTTCACCGGAGGGTTCAACATTCTATCCAACATCTACTGACCTGTTACAGCTACACTAAAAGCATCTCATCAAAAGTTCTACCTAATACTACGACCATCTCATCAAAACCACTCCTGCTCTGTCTTTCATCTACAATATCATTAGAACTACACTTAATCTACATCCTGTTATAATATTATAGTTATGTCTGACTTTGTACTATGCTGGCCGCCAGTGACAGTCCTCCAGTTTTCCGCCGTTATTTCTCTATTACTTGTCCTACCTGTCCTACCTGTCCTACTTGTCCGAGCTTTGGACCCGTTCGTAACTGCCTGCAGTTTCTAGTTAAGGGTCCAAAGCACGTAGTGCTATGGAACCTTATTGTTTTTGTTAGGATTATTATTATTATTATTATTATTATTATTTTTCTTCCCTAAAACTGAATGCCCAGCCTAAACCGTAAGTCCTAGGCTGACCAAATTTGGTAGGATGATTGGAATTCCTACCCACTACTCAGTTTGTCCGACCCGTCCGACTCAGCCAAAGGGGGGCGCCGTAGCGCCCCCCAACACGTTTCGGTCGATTTCTCCTGTCCTGTTTGTCCTACAACTGAAATTCTTTTTTCTGCTGATACAGACGGCCATGCCCTACCAAAAAGTCAATGGGACCATGAAGCTCCGCCTGCTTAAATTTTTCGCTAATTTGCATAATTTGAAAATCCTACTTTTTCCTTACAGTCAAAGCTTGTCCTACCAAATCAGACAAATGAGGTGTCAAACTAATCAGAACTCTGAGCTGTTCAAGAATCATCCACAAATTTCAGACATTTCTATGTCCTAAGGCCATTAGCCAAGCCCAAACAAAATCCAAATTTGACTCGTTGTGGTCTGACTGCTATAACTTGGCCGTGCCTTGGCCTACCTTGACCAAATTTGAAATCCTACCTCGCTACACCATTCTGGGGACACGGTCCAAGGCGGGCCGCATTTCGTCCATAGGGGGCGCTACAACTAAAAACTGCCAATATCTTCTGACTGCCTCGGCCAATCCAACTGAAATTTGGAAGGTATGTACTAGGACTCAGCCTGAGGTCAGTCACGTACAATGGCAGTCATGAGTCCTGAAACAGTGGCCGCCATCGGCCAATCAAAATCAAGCAGCAATTTGACTGGCTTAGTGATGACCAATCTAAATCAAATTTAGCTGGTACATTTGTCCTCTGACCCTCAGCCTACCCTGTAAACAGTGGCTATGGCCACTGTTTTTATATTACTAAGACCAACCTAGGCCAATTCAGCTCAAATGAGTTACCAGATCAGGTAGGAAGGTGTCTACCGATCTCACCCATTTTAACCACAGCAACGGGTGGCTCAGTGGGCTAAACTTGTATGCTTGTAATCAGAGGGTCGCAGGTTCGAACCCAGCTTAGGTGGGTCCTCGAGCTAGGCAGCCCGATGTGCACAGCATACCCTCCGTGAAGTGAGCTTGGGAGACGTGAAGGCGTTTTCCCCACGATGATCAATGAAGCTTATATTATTGTTAATTGAGACGTGCTCAGGCACTACTCCAGAGGGTTGAACAATAATTATTTTTCTTCCCTAAAACTGAATGCCCAGCCTAAACCGTAAGTCCTAGACTGACCAAATTTGGCAACAAGATTCCTATTACTACCCACTACTCAGTCCCACTGACCCGTCCCAGTCAGTCAGATGGGGGCGCTACAGCACCCCGATTTGCATTTCTGCCTATATCTCCAGACCTGTCAAGCCTACAGTTGAAATTTATTGCCAGTCCAATTCACTATGTCCTGACGAATCAAACTGCATATAGATCTTGGTTCTACATCTTTGCCTTCTTGCATGATTTACAGATGTTTTGAAAACAGGTTTTTTGTTAACCTCCTAGGATTTTCGACTAACATCCATAAATCTGGTGTCATCCAAATCAGGAGACAGTCCTTTTAAAGATTTACAGAAAAATCTTAAACTTTCGGTAAGATACAGCCACCAGCCACACCCTGACTGTACTAATATCTTGCCCATTTCAATCAGCCAGCTATATCTCAGGGATGCTTCAGCCAATCATTACAAAATTTGGCTCACTGATGTAGGACTGAACCACAGAGAGACCCTCCAAACTTCGTGTCAATCGGTCAATCAGGAGCGCTACGCCACTGTCTATATACATCTAAGACCCACCTAGGCTCATTGAGGTACAATGAGTTTCCAGATCAGGTAGGAAGGTGTCCAGCGATCTCTCCAGTTTGACCAACAGCAGCGGGTGGCTCAGTGGGCTAAACTTGTATGCTTGTAATCAGAGGGTCGCAGGTTCGAACCCAGCTTAGGTGGGTACTCGAGCTAGGCAGCCCGATGTGCACTGCATACCCTCCGTGAAGTGACCTGGGGATACGTGAAGGCATTTTCCCCATGATGATCAATGAAGCTTATATTATTGTTAATTTAGACGTGCTCAGGCACTACTCCAGAGGGTTGAACAATAATTATTTTTCTTCCCTAAAACTGAATGCCCAGCCTAAACCGTAAGTCCTAGACTGACCAAATTTGGCAACAAGATTCCTATTCCTACCCACTACTCAGTCCCACTGACCCATCCCAGTCAGTCAGATGGGGGCGCTACAGCACCCCGATTTGCATTTCTGCCTATATCTCCAGACCTGTCAAGCCTACATTTGAAATTTATTGCGACTACAGTTAACTATGTCATGACTAATCTAACAACATATATAACTTGGTTCTCCCTCTTTCTGTTTTTACATAAATTATATTTGTCTGAAAACAGCTTTTCTTGTTAACCTCCTTTGATTTTCAACAAACCTACATACATCTGTTGTCCTTCAAATCAGAAGATAGTCCTTTTAAAGATTTAGAGAAAAAAATGAAACTTTTGGTAAGGTATGGCCACCAGCCACACCCTGACTCTACTGGTGCCACGTCCATTTCAATCAGACAGCTATATCTCAGGGATGCTTCAGCCAATCATTACAAAATTTGGCTCACTGATGTAGGACTGAACCACAGAGAGACCCTCCAAACTTCGTGTCGATCGGTCAATCGGGAGCGCTACGCCACTGTCTATATACATCTAAGACCCACCTAGGCTCATTGAGCTAAAACGAGTTACCAGGTGTCTACTGATCTCAGTCATCTTACCCACAGCAGCGGATGGCTCAGTGTGCTAATCCTGTGTGCCTGTAATCAGAGGATCGCCGGTTCGAACCCAGCTT
The DNA here is from genome assembly GCF_048594095.1 of Paramormyrops kingsleyae. Classification (NCBI taxonomy): domain Eukaryota; kingdom Metazoa; phylum Chordata; class Actinopteri; order Osteoglossiformes; family Mormyridae; genus Paramormyrops; species Paramormyrops kingsleyae. The sequence continues at coordinate 44,882,780 of NC_132797.1, read as the reverse complement.
AGTATTTTTGTATTTCAGCTAGGTATCCTGATGTGCACAGTGTACTCTCTGATGTTGACTGGCCTGTTACACCTGCACTAAAAGCATCTCCATCGTAATGTCTGCCTACTACTGAGACCGTCCAGCTCTGTCCTACATCTCCTATCCTGTTATGGCAGTCTAATTCTGTCTGACTTTCTACTACCCTGGCCGCCGGTTAACTGCCGTTATTCCTCTACTGTCCGACCAGTCCGATCGTCCTGCGCTTTGGACCCTTTCGTAACTGCCTGCAGTTTCTAGTTATTAAGGGTCCAAAGGACGAAGTCCTTATGGACCATTATTGTTTTTCTTAGGATTATTATTATTATTTTTCTGCCCTAAAACTCAATGCCCAGCCTAAACCGTAAGTCCTAGGCTGACCAAACTTGGTAGGATGATTGCAATTCCTACCCACTACTCAGGTTATCCGACCCGTCCGACTCAGCCAGAGGGGGGCGCCGTAGCACCCCCCAACACGTTTTGGACGATATCTCCTGTCCTGTTTGTCCCACCATCGAAATTCTTTTTTCTCCTGATGCAGACAGCCATGCCCTACCAAAAAGTCAATGGGACCATGAAGCTCCGCCTACTTAGATTTTTTGCTAATTTGCATAATTTGCAAATCATACTTTTTCCTTAAAGTCCTGGCTTGTCCTACCAAATCAGACAAATGAGGTGTCAGACGAATCAGAAATCTCAGCTGATCAAGAATCTTCCACAAAATTCAGACATTTTTATATCATACGGCCATTAGCCACGCCCAAACAATATCAAAATTTGGCTCATTTTGGTCTGACTGCCATAACTTGGCCGTGCCTTGGCCTACCTTGACCAAATTTTAAATCCTACCTCTATACTATATTGTGGGGACACTCTCCAAAGCGGGCCTCAATTCGTCAATAGGGGGCGCTACAAATACCAAATCCTCATATCTCCTGACTGCCTTGGCCAATCCAACTGAAATTTGGCAGACTTATACTAGGACCCAGCCTGAGGACAGAAACGTACAATGCCAGTCATAAATCATAAAAGATTGGCCGCCATTAGCCAATCAATATGAAGCAGCCATTTGACAGGCTTAACGATGACCAATCAAACCAAAATTTGGCTGGTTCATTCATCCTCTGACCATCTGCAAACCCTGTAAAGGACAACTGACTCGGCCAGATGGGGGCGCTACAGTGGCCCTATTTGCATTTCTGCCTATTTCTACAGAACTATCAAGCCTACAGTTGAAATTGATGGCCCGTCCAATTCAATATGTCATGCCAAACCCATCCACATATGTAACTTGGTTATACATTGTTATGTATTTGCATGATTTATATTTGTCTGAAAACAAGCTTTTTCATTAGCCTACTTTGATTTTTGCTACACCTACATAAATCTGGTGTCATTCAAATCAGGAGACAGTCCTTTTAAAGATTTTGGCAAAAAATCTTAAACTTTCAGTAAGGTACGTTCAATAGCCAAACCATGACCATACTGGTGCCATGTCCATTTCAATCAGACAGCTATACCTCAGGCATGCTTCAGCCAATCATTACCAAATTTATCTCACTTATGTAGGCCTGTAACCCAGACAGACCCTCCAAATTTCGTGTCGATTGGTCAAACGGGAGCGCTACAGCCACTGGTTATATATGTCTATGACCAACCTAGGCTAATTCAGCTAAAATGAGTTACCAGGTCAGGTAGGAAGGTGTCCAGCGATCCTCACCCATTTTACCAACAGCAGCGGGTGGCTCAGTGGGCTAAACTTGTATGCTTGTAATCAGAGGGTCGCAGGTTCGAACCCAGCTTAGGTGGGTACTCAAGCTAGGCAGCCCGATGTGCACAGCATACCCTCCGTGAAGTGAGCTGGGGATACGTGAAGGCATTTTCCCCATGATGATCAATGAAGCTTATATTATTGTTAATTTAGACATGCTCAGGCACTACTCCAGAGGGTTGAACAATAATTATTTTTCTTCCCTAAAACTGAATGCCCAGCCTAAACCGTAAGTCCTAGACTGACCAAATTTGGCAACAAGATTCCTATTCCTACCCACTACTCAGTCCCACTGACCCGTCCCAGTCAGTCAGATGGGGGCGCTACAGCACCCCGATTTGCATTTCTGCCTATATCTCCAGACCTGTCAAGCCTACAGTTGAAATTTATTGCCAGTCCAATTCACTATGTCCTGACTAATCAAACTGCATATAGATCTTGGTTCTACATCTTTGCCTTCTTGCATGATTTACAGATGTTTTGAAAACAGGTTTTTTTGTTAACCTCCTAGGATTTTCGACTAACATCCATAAATCTGGTGTCATTCAAATCAGGAGACAGTCCTTTTAAAGATTTACAGAAAAATCTTAAACTTTCGGTAAGATACAGCCACCAGCCACACCCTGACTGTACTGGTGTCTTGCCCATTTCAATCAGCCAGCTATATCTCAGGGATGCTTCAGCCAATCATTACAAAATTTGGCTCACTGATGTAGGACTGAACCACAGAGAGACCCTCCAAACTTCATGTCAATCGGTCAATCAGGAGTGCTACGCCACTGTCTATATACATCTAAGACCCACCTAGGCTCATTGAGGTACAATGAGTTTCCAGATCAGGTAGGAAGGTGTCCAGCGATCTCTCCAGTTTGACCAACAGCAGCGGGTGGCTCAGTGGGCTAAACTTGTATGCTTGTAATCAGAGGGTCGCAGGTTCGAACCCAACTTAGGTGGGTACTCGAGCTAGGCAGCCCAATGTGCACAGCATACCCTCCGTGAAGTGAGCTGGGGATACGTGAAGGCGTTTTCCCCACGATGATCAATGAAGCTTATATTATTGTTAATTTAGACGTGCTCAGGCACTACTCCAGAGGGTTGAACAATAATTATTTTTCTTCCCTAAAACTGAATGCCCAGCCTAAACCGTAAGTCCTAGACTGACCAAATTTGGCAACAAGATTCCTATTCCTACCCACTACTCAGTCCCACTGACCCGTCCCAGTCAGTCAGATGGGGGCGCTACAGCACCCCGATTTGCATTTCTGCCTATATCTCCAGACCTGTCAAGCCTACAGTTGAAATTTATTGCGACTACAATTAACTATGTCATGACTAATCTAACAACATATATAACTTGGTTCTCCCTCTTTCTGTTTTTACATAAATTATATTTGTCTGAAAACAGCTTTTCTTGTTAACCTCCTTTGATTTTCAACAAACCTACATACATCTGTTGTCCTTCAAATCAGAAGATAGTCCTTTTAAAGATTTAGAGAAAAAAATGAAACTTTTGGTAAGGTATGGCCACCAGCCACACCCTGACTCTACTGGTGCCACGTCCATTTCAATCAGACAGCTATATCTCAGGGATGCTTCAGCCAATCATTACAAAATTTGGCTCACTGATGTAGGACTGAACCACAGAGAGACCCTCCAAACTTCGTGTCGATCGGTCAATCGGGAGCGCTACGCCACTGTCTATATACATCTAAGACCCACCTAGGCTCATTGAGCTAAAACGAGTTACCAGAAGGTGTCTACTGATCTCAGTCATCTTACCCACAGCAGCGGATGGCTCAGTGTGCTAATCCTGTGTGCCTGTAATCAGAGGATCGCTGGTTCGAACCCAGCTTAGTATTTTTGTATTTCAGCTAGGTATCCTGATGTGCAAAGTGTACTCTCTGATGTTGACTGGCCTGTTACACCTGCACTAAAAGCATCTCCATCCTAATGTCTGCCTACTACTGAGACCGTCCAGCTCTGTCCTACATCTCCTATCCTGTTATGGCAGTCTAATTCTGTCTGACTTTCTACTACCCTGGCCGCCGGTTCACTGCCGTTATTCCTCTACTGTCCGACCAGTCCGATCGTCCTGCGCTTTGGACCCTTTCGTAACTGCCTGCAGTTTCTAGTTTTTATTTTTAAGGGTCCAAAGCACGTAGTGCTATGGAACCTTATTGTTTTTGTTAGGATTATTATTATTATTTTTAAGGGTCCAAAGCACGTAGTGCTATGGAACCTTATTGTTTTTGTTAGGATTATTTTTTTTATTATTAAGGGTCCAAAGCACGTAGTGCTATGGAACCTTATTGTTTTTGTTAGGATTATTATTATTTTAATTTTTTTTTTTATTTTTCTTCCCTAAAACTGAATGCCCAGCCTATACCGTAAGTCCTAGGCCGACCAAATTTGGTAGGATGATTGGTATTCCTACCCACTACTCAGGTTGTCCGACCCGTCCGACTCAGCCAGAGGGGGGCGCCGTAGCGCCCCCCAACATGTTTCAGTCAATATCTCCTGTCCTGTTTGTCCTACAACCGAAATTATTTTTTCTGCTGATACAGACAGCCATGCCCTACCAAAAAGTCAATGGGACCATGAAGCTCCGCCTACTTAGATTTTTTGCTAATTTGCATATTTTGCAAATACTACTTATCTCTTAAAGTCCTAGCTTGTCCTACCAAATCAGACAAGTGAGGTGTCAAACGAATCAGAACTGTGAGCTCATCAAGAATTTCTAAAAAAATTGAGACATTTTGTGTATTGTACGGCCATTAGCCACGCCCAAATAATTCCCAAATTTGGCCCATTTTGGTCTAACAGCTATGTCTTGCCCTTGCCTTGACCTACGTCGACCAAATTTGAAATTATACCTCCGGACATCATTCTGGGGACACGGTCCAAGGGGGGCCGCATTTCATCCATAGGGGGCGCTATGACTAAAAACTGCCAATATCTCCTGACTGCCTTGGCCAATCCAACTGAAATTTGGCAGATATGTACTAGGTCCCAGCCTGAGGTCAGTCACCTACAATGACAGTCATGAGTCCTGAAACAGTGGCCGCCATTGGCCAATCAATATCCAGCTGCAATTTGACTTGCTTAATGATGACCAATCCAAATCAAATTTAGCTGGTACATTTGTCCTCTGACCCTCAGCCCACCCTGTAAAGGACATCTCATTAGGCCAGATGGGGGCGTGACAGCACCCCCATCTGCATTTCTGCCTATTTCTCCAGAACTGCCAAGCCTACACTTAAATTTTATTGCCAGTCCAATTTACTATGTCCTGAAGAATCCAACTGCATATAGAACTTGGTTCTCCATCTTTGCGTTTTTACATGATTTATATTTCTCTGAAAACAGGTCATTTCATTCACCTCCTAGGATTTTCACCACACCTACATAAGTCTGTTGTCATTTAAATCAAGAGACAGTCCTTTTAAAGATTTAGAGAAAAAACTTAAACTTTTGGTAAGATACAGCCACCAGCCACACCCTGACTGTACTGCTGCCTTTCCCATTTTGATCAGACAGCTATATCTTAGGGATGCTTCAGCCAATCATTACCAAATATCTCTCATTAATAAAGGGCTGTACCGCAGAGATACCCTCCAAATTTCGTGTTAATCGGTCAAATGGGTGTGCTACTTTCACTGTCTATACGTGTCTAAGACTCACCTATGCTCATTGCGCTAAAATGAGTAACCAGATCAGGTAGGAAGGTGTCCAGCGATCTCTCCCATTTTACCAACAGCAGCGGGTGGCTCAGTGGGCTAAACTTGTATGCTCGTAATCAGAGGGTCGCAGGTTTGAACCCAGCTTCGGTGGGTACTCGAGCTAGGCAGCCTAATCTGCGCAGCATGCACTCCGTAAAGCAAGCTGCGGAGACGTAAAGGTGTTGTCCCCACGATGATCAATGAAGCTTATATTATTGTTAATTTAGACATGCTCAGGCACTACTTCAGAGGGTTGAACAATACTTATTTTTCTTCCCTAAAACTGAATGCCCAGCCTAAACCGTAAGTCCTAGACTGACCTAATTTGGCAACAAGATTCCTATTCCTACCCACTACTCAGTCCCACTGACCCATCCCAGTCAGTCAGATGGGGGCGCTACAGCACCCCGATTTGCATTTATGCCTATATCTACAGACCTGTCAAGCCTACAGTTGAAATTTATTGCCAGTCCAATTAACTATGTCCTGACGAATCAAACTGCATATAGATCTTGGTTCTACATCTTTGCCTTTTTTCATGATTTACAGATGTTTTGAAAACAGGTTTTTTTGTTAACCTCCTAAGATTTTCGACTAACATCCATAAATCTGGTGTCATTCAAATCAAGAGACAGTCCTTTTAAAGATTTACAGAAAAATCTTAAACTTTCGGTAAGATACAGCCACCAGCCTCACCCTGACTGTACTGGTGTCTTGCCCATTTCAATCAGACAGCTATATCTTAGGGACTCTTCAGCCAATCATTACAACAGTTGGCTCACTGATGTAGGACTGTACCACAGAGAGACCGTCCAAATTTCATGTCAATCGGTCAATCAGGAGCGCTACGCCACTGTCTATATACATCTAAGACCCACCTAGGCTCATTGAGGTAAAATCAGTTTCCAGATCAGGTAGGAAGGTGTCTACTGATCCCACCCATTTTACTCACAGCAGCGGGTGGCTCAGTGGGCTAAACTTGTATGCTTGTAATCAGAGGGTCACAGGTTCGAACCCAGCTTTGGTAGGTACTCGAGCTAGGCAGCCCGATGTGCACAGCATACCCTCCGTGAAGTGAGCTGGGGAGACATAAAGGCGTTTTCCCCCACGAGGATCAATGAAGCTTATATTATTGTTAATTTAGACGTGCTAAGGCACTACTTCAGAGGGTTGAACAATAATTATTTTTCTTCCCTAAAACTGAATGCCCAGCCTATACCGTAAGTCCTAGACTGACCAAATTTGGCAACAAGATTCCTATTCCTACCCACTACTCAGTCCCACTGACCCGTCCCAGTCAGTCAGATGGGGGCGCTACAGCACCCCGATTTGCATTTCTGCCTATATCCCCAGACCTGTCAAGCCTACAGTTGATATTTATTGCGACTACAATTAACTATGTCATGACTAATCTAACAACATATATAACTTGGTTCTCCCTCTTTCTGTTTTTACATAAATTATATTTGTCTGAAAACAGCTTTTCTTGTTAACCTCCTTTGATTTTCAACAAACCTACATACATCTGTTGTCCTTCAAATCAGAAGATAGTCCTTTTAAAGATTTAGAGAAAAAAATGAAACTTTTGGTAAGGTATGGCCACCAGCCACACCCTGACTCTACTGGTGCCACGTCCATTTCAATCAGACAGCTATATATCATGCACTCTTCAGCCAATCATTTCCAAATATCTATCTCGGATGAAAGGCTGTACCGCAGAGAGACCTTCCAATTTTCGTGTCAATAGGTCAAACGGGAGCGCTATAGCCACTGTCCATATATGTCTAAACCTCACTTAGTCTAATTCAGCTATAATGAGTTACCAGATCAGGTAGGAAGGTGTCTACTGATCTCACTCATCTTACCCACAGGAGCGGATGGCTCAGTGTGCTAATCCTGTGTGCCTGTAATCAGAGGGTCGCCGGTTCGAACCCAGCTTAGGTTGCTATTTCAGCTAGGTATGCTGATGTGCACTAGACTGATGTTGACTGGCCTGTTACACCTGCACAAAAAGCATCTACATCCTAATGTCTGCCAACTACTGAGACCGTCCAGTTCTGTCCTACATTGCCTATCCTGTTATGGCAGTCTAATTCTGTCTGACTTTCTACTACCCTGGCCACCGGTTCTCTGCTGTTATTCCCCTACTGTCCTACCAGTCCGATCGTCCTCCGCTTTGGACCCTTTCGTAACTGCTTGCAGTTTCTAGTTATTATTATTTTTTTCCTGCCCTAAAACTGAATGTACAGCCTAAACCGTAAGAGCTAGACCAACCAAACTTGGTAATATGATGTCAATTCCTACCCGCTACTCAGATTCTCTGACCCAGGCCTGTCAGCCAGATGGGGGCGCTCTAGCGCCCCTCAACGCGTTTCAGTCCATATCTCCTGTCCTATTAGTCCTACAATTGAATTTATTTTTTCTGCTGATACAGACAGCTTTGCTCTACCAACTTGCCATTTGGACTATGAAGCTCCACCTACTTAGATTTTTTGCTAATTTGCATAATTTGTGAAACTGGCTTCTGCCTTCAAGTCCTACACTGTTGGACCAAATCAGACACATGAGGTGTCAAACCGATCAGTCCACTGACCTGATCAAAAGCTGTTCAAGAAAGTCTGACATTTGTCAATTTTATGGCCACTAGCCACGCCCAAATCACACCTAAATTTGGCCTATTTCAGTCTGACTGCTATAACTTCTCCATACCTTTGCCTACCTGAACCAAACTTAGAATCCAACCTCCCTGCTCTATTATGGGGTGACCATACAATGCAGCCCACATTTCGTCAATAGGGGGCGCTACAACTAAAAACTGCTGATATCTCCTGACTGCTTTGACCAATCTAATTGAAATTTGGCAGATATGTACTACGTACAAGCCTGAGGTCAGACAAGTATCATGGCAGTCATTAGTTGTAAAATCCTGGCCACCATTAGCCAATCAAAATCAACCAGCCATTTGACTGGCTAAACAATGAGCAATCCAAACCAAATTTGGGTTCTACATTTGTACTCTGACCCTGAACCCACCCTGTAATGGACATGTCAGTCTGCCATATGGGGGCGCTACAGCACATTTCTGCCTATTTCTCCTGAACTGTTAATTATAAAATTGACAATTGTTGTTTACGCTATCCACTAGCTCATGACAAATTTAATGGCATAAAGAACTTCATCATATCTCTTGCCATTTTTGCCTATTTTGTAAAAGTCTTAAAACAGTACTTTTTCTTAACCTCCTTGGATTTTCACCAAACCTTCATATTTCTGTGATCATTTTAATCAGGAGACAGTCCTTATAAAGAAATATTAAAAAAATCTGAAACTTTCCATGTGGTATGGCCACCAGCCACACCCACACCATACTGGTGCCACACCCATTTCAATCAGACAGCTATATCTGAGGCGTGCCTCAGCCAATCATCACGAAACTTAAATATATATTGTAGGACATTACTGGGGAAGGGCCCTCCAATTTTCATGCCAATCAGTCAAACAGGGGCACTACAGCAATATAACATGTCTGTATAAACCTGCAAAATCAGTTCAAGTTACATTGTTGTCATTTTTGATAAAGTGACATATTACTCGTTAAAATCTTTTGTCCTGCAAGTTCTGTTAGTCATGCTAAATCAAGATAGTCCATAATAGTCATTTGAATTACCTTGTGATATTTAAAAACTTAATAAATAACATATTACTATAACTACTACAATGTCTAGCCAAAGTAGGTCTTTCTGGTAGTAGATCAATCAGGACACTGCCCTTATGTATAATTTATAAAGATAGCTTCACCTGCCTGTACAGTATGGCCACCAGCCACACTGAACCTACCACATTTCCATGCTCATTTCAATCAAACAGCTAAATATGAGGTATACTTCATATGATCTTCACGAAATTTGACCCACTAATGTACCACTGCACCTCAGACAGACCCTCCAAATTTGGTGCCGATCGGTCAAATGGGGGCGCTACAGCTAATGTGCATATATGTGTAAGACCCACCTTAGCAAATTCAGCTGAAATGTCCTTATTTCTCATCAAATATTCAAAGATTTGTTCCCTTTCCCTTCAACTAGGTCCATATTTTTAATTTTTGTTCATTTTTCACCCATTTGCCTCATAGAACATTATCAGACTTCATTTACACATGAGAAGGCCTAAAAGTTTTAAATAGCATTTCTAAAATGGAGTGTTGACTCCACCTGCTGGCCAAATGATTTCCATGCCCATTTCAATCAAACAGTTATATCTCTGGCATGCTTCATCCAATCCTAACAAAATTTGATTCCCTTCTGTATCAGTGGACTACAGACAGACCTTCCAAATTTGGTGCCGATCAGTCAAACGGGGGCGCTACAGCAATATAACATGTCTTTATAAACCTGCAAAATCAGTACAACTTACATTTATCTCATTTCTGTTCCAGTGACATATGACTGGTTGAAATCTTTTGTATTGCAAGTTCTCTTAGTTATGCCAAATCAAGAAATATGCAATGCCTAATGATTGTCATTTGCATTCCCTTGTGACATTTAAAAACTTAATAAATAACATATTGCTATAACTACTACAATGTCCAGCCCAAGAAGGTCATTCTGGTAGTAGATCAATCATGACACGGCCCTTATGGATAATTTATAAAAATAACTTGACCTACCTGTATGCTATGGCCACCAACTACACCAAACCTGCACCATTTCCATGCTCATTTCAATCAAACAGCTAAATCTGAGGCATTCTTCATCCAATCCTCATAAAATTTGACCAGCTAATGTAACCATAGACCACAGGCAGACCTTCCAACTTTGGTGCCGATCGGTCAAATGGGGGAGCTACAGCCACTGTCTATATATTTCTAAGACCCACCTTAGCAAATTCAGTTGGAATGTCCTTATTTCTCTTCAAACATTCAAAGAATTGTTTGCTTTCCCTTCAACTAGGTCCATATTTTAATTTCTGTTCATTTTTCACCCATTTGCCTCAGAACATTATCAGAATTCATTTAAACATGAGAAGGCCTAAAAGTATTAAATAGCATTTCTAAAATGGAGCGTTGACTCCACCTGCTGGCCACACCATTTCCATTTCATTCAAACAGCTAAATCTCAGGCATGCTTCTCCCAATCTTCACAAAATTTGACTGTCTCCTGCAGGAGTGGACTACAGACAGACCATCTATGTTTGGTGGTGATCGGGCAAATGGGGGCACTACAGCCAATGTTGTATTATGTCTAAGAGCCACCTTAACAGATTCAGCTGAAATGTCCTTATTCCTCATGAAACCTTCAAAGAATTGTTACCTTTCCCTTCACCTTAGTCCATATTTTTAATTTCCTTTCATTTTTCACCAATTTGCCTTATACAACATTATCAGACTTCATTTACAAATGAGAAAGTCAGAAAGCATTTAATATCATTTCTAAAATGGAGCGCTGACTACACCTTCTGGCCACACCATTTCCATTCCCATTTCATTCAAACAGCTAAATCTCAGGCATGCTTCATCTGATCCTTACAAAATTTGATTCACTTCTGTATGACTGGACTACAGACAAATCTTCCAAGTTTGGTGGCGATCAGTCAATCTGGAGCGGTACAGCCACTTTCCTAGTATGTCTAATACCTACCTTGGCTAATTCAGCTGAAATATCCTTCATAATACTTTAAAGGAATTAACTTTCCCTTCACCTCAGTCCATATTATTAAGCTCCTTTCATTTTTCTGCTATTTGACTTATAGAAAATTATCAGATTATAATTATAAGCCAGGCAGTATATATTGCAGATTTTTTGCTTTTTTGTATTAAATTGGCCAGTAGGTGGAGATGGTGCTCTATTTATATTGCAGTTTTTTGGATTTTTTTTATACATTAGCCAGCAGGTGGAGTTCGTCCTGTATTTCATTAATGGCATTAAATTCTTTCAGGGCTTCTCATGTCTAGAAGAATACTTTACAAATGCAGTAAGCCACTGTTGTTTTTTTTAATATACAAGACAGCATGTGTTCACTGAGGTACTGTAAAGTAAGCTTAACTTGTATGATCTAGACTTAAAATATTAGTTATGCAGGTGCCTATTTCTACCGTCTACTTAGACCATCTGACACAAAAAACAAATTCTTTTGGGCTGAGGCACTTCAGCAAATGGTTATATATTGTATCTTATATTGTTGTACTAAGGCTGCTTCTGCTAATGGCAGTAGTCAAACTGCCACACCAGGGACTGCATACTACCAATTATCAAATGTAGTGCTAACTCCACCTGCTGGCCTCACTATTTCCATACCGAATTCATTAAGTTTGCTAAACCTCATTCATACTTCATCGAATTCTCACAAAATTTGACTCACTTCTGTAGCACTGGACTATGAATAGACCATCTAACTTTGGTGACATTCGGTAAAACGGGGGCGCTTCTGCCACTGTCAAAATATACTAATAGTTAATGCAGCTGAAATTTCTTTATTTTTCATCAAACCTTCAAAGATTATTGACATTTTCATTTCATTTCACTTTTAGAAATGTATCAAAGTTCAGAGAAACTTCAGGCTGTGTACAGTGCAACAATTGCAATTTCTTCCAACAGCTAGTCACCACATGTCCCATCTGTTTCTCATCTACCATATTCCCTTTATCGTACCTTAATCAACATATCAAAGTCAATGTTCAAAATATCAGGTATTATCTTATCATAGAAGCATTTCCTACTTTCTGACTATTTAAATGCATTGGCCATCAGTTACAGTCCGTACATCATTTCCAATTTAGCCACTGTCTTAATATGTCTAAGACCAACCTTGGTTAATGCAGCTGACATCTCCTTATTGTATATATAAACATTTAAATATTAATCACCTTTCCCTTCATCTAAGTCCATATTTTTAATCTGCTTATAAATTACTGCCATTTCACTTTTAGAAATCTATCAATCTTCAATGTTACTTCAGTCTGTGTACACTGCAGCAATTGCAATATTTCTCCAACAGCTAGTCACCACATTTCCCTTCTGTTTCTCATCTACCTTTTTCCCTTTATCGTACCTTAATAAACATTTCCAAGGTAATGTTTAAATGTTAGATATCATGTCATAGCAGCATTTCATATTTTCTGCCAATTTAAATGCATTGCTCATCAATTACAGTCTGTACTTCATTTCAAATAATTAGTGAACTTCTAATTTTATGCCATTCACTTCTTTCCTCTTCATTTCTTCTTTCCATTAGCTTTGGACCCGATTGTCACTGCTTGCAGTTATCTTTATTAAGGGTCCAAAGCATGAAATGCTTATGGACCATTATTGTTTTTCTTAGGATTATTATTATTATTATTAAGGGTCCAAAGGACGAAGTCCTTATGGACCATTATTGTTTTTCTTAGGATTATTAAGGGTCCAAAGCATGAAATGCTATGGAACCTTATTGTTTTTCTTAGGATTATTAAGGGTCCAAAGGACGAAGTCCTTATGGACCATTATTGTTTTTCTTAGGATTATTAAGGGTCCAAAGGACGAAGTCCTTATGGACCATTATTGTTTTTCTTAGGATTATTATTATTATTATTATTATTATTATTTTTCTGCCCTAAAACTGAATGCCCAGCCTAAACCGTAAGTCCTAGGCCTACCTAATTTGGTAGGATGATTGGAATTCCTACCCACTACTCAGCATGTCCGACGCGTCCGACTCAGCCAGAGGTGGGCGCCGTAGCGCCCCCCAACACGTTTTGGACGATATCTCCTGTCCAGTTTGTCCTACCTTCGAAATTCTTTTTTCTCCTGATACAGACAGCCATGCCCTACCAAAAAGTCAATGGGACCATGAAGCTCCGCCTACTTAGATTTTTTGCTAATTTGCATAATTTGCAAATCCTACTTTTTCCTTCAAGTCCTGGCTTGTCCTACCAAATCAGACAAATGAGGTGTCAGACGAATCAGAATTCTCAGCTGATCAAGAATCATTAAGAAAATTCAGACATTTTTATATCCTACGGCCATTAGCCACGCCCAAACAATGTCCAAATTTGGCCCGTTTTGGTCTGACGGCTATAACTTGGCCGTGCCTTGGCCTACCTTGACCAAATTTGAAATGCTACCTCCCTACACCATTCTGGGGACACGGTCCGAGGCGGGCCGCATTTCGCCGTTAGGGGGCGCTACAACTAAAAACTGGCAATATCTCCTGACTGCCTTGGCCAATCTGACTGAAATTTGGTAGATATGTGCTAGGACCCAGCCTGAGGTCAGCCACATACAATGGCAGTCATTAGTCCTTAGATAGTGGCCGCCATCGGCCAATCAAAATCAAGCAGCCATTTGACAGTCTTATCAATGACCAATCTAGACCAAATTTTGGTGGTATATTTGTCCTCCGACCCCCAGCCCAACATGCAAAGGACACCTCACTCGGCCACATGGGGGCGCTACAGTGACAACTTTTGCGTTTCTGCCTATTTCTCGAGAACGGTGAAGCCTACAATCGACATTTATTGCCAGGTCAATTCAGTACGACATGCCAAATCAAACAACATGTAGAACTTGCTTATGCATCTTTGCGTTTTTGCATAATTGTAATTGTTCTGAAAACAAGACATTTCATTAACCTCCTAGGATTTTCACCAAACCTACACAAATCTGATATCATTTAAATCAGGAGACAGTCATAATAAATAATTCATAAAAAAATCATAAACTTTCCATGAGGTATAGCCACCAGCCACATACAAACCATACAGGTGCCATGCCCAATTCAATCAGACAGCTATATCTCAGGCCTGCCTCAGCCAATCATCACCAAACTTTAATATATCCTGTAGAATAGTAGTCCGGAAGGGCCCTCCAAATTTGGTGCCGATCAATCAAACGGGGGCGCTACAACAATATAACATGTCTGTATAAACCTTGAAAATCAGTTCAACTTACATTTATCTCATTTCTGTTCTAGTGACATATTACTGGTTAAAATATTTTGTACTGCCAGTTCTGTGAGTCATGCCAAATCAAGACATATGCAATGCCGAATGATAGTAATTTTCATTCCCTTGTGATGTTTAAAAACTTAATAAATAACATATTACTGTAACTTCTACAATGTCCAGCCCAAGTAGGTCATTCTGGTAGTACATCAATCAGGACATTGCCCTTATGGATAATTCATAAAAATATCTTGACGTGTATGCTATGGCCACCAGCTACAACAAACCTGCACCATATCCATGCTCATTTCAATCAACCATCTAAATCTCAGCCGTGCTTCAGCCAATCCTCATCAAATTTGACGGCCTAATGTAGTAAGGGACCTCAGACAGACCCTCCAATTTTGGTGCCAATCGGTCAAACGGGGGCGCTACAGCCACTGTCCATATATGTCTAAGACCCACCTTAGCAAATTGAGCTGAAATGTCCTTATTTCTCATAAAACCTTGAAATAATTGTTACCTTTCCCTTCACCTCAGTCCATATTTTTTTATTAACTTTCATTTTTCACCTATTTGCCTCATACATCATTATCAGACTTAATTTACACATAATAAGGCCTGAAAGTATTCAATACAATTTCTAAAATGGAGCGCTGACTCCACCTGCTGGCCACACTATTTCCATGCCCATTTCATTCAAATAGCTATATCTCTGGCATGCTTCATCCAATCCTCACAAAATTTGACGCACATCTGTGTTACTAGACTTCAGAAAGACCTTCCAAGTTTGGTGGCAATCGGTCAAACGGGGGCACTACAGCCACTGTCATAATATGTCTAAGACCACCCTTGGTTAATGCAGCTGAAATCTGCTTATTGTTTATTTAAAAATTTAAATATTAATCACCTTTCCCTTCATCTAAGTCCATATGTTTAATCTGCTTATATTTTCCTGCCATTTGACTTTTACAAATCTTTCAAACTTCAATCTTTCTTCAGGCTGTGTACACTGCAGCAATTACAATTTTATAATAAATTGGCCAGCAGGTGGAGTCAGCGCTCCATTTCAATAATGCCTTCAATACTTTTAGCCTTTCTCCTGTCTAAATGTATAACCTTGAATATGATACAGCATGATATTCCTGCTGTTACATGTCACACTACGCAACTCAGCACTTTGTTAAGAATATGCAACACAGCCTATGTTTACACAGGCAGTATAAAAAAGCAACTCTGTAATATCTAGACTTACCAGACCAGGTATGAAGGTCCCTAAATCTACCAACTAGTCAGGCCATCTGACCAAAACCATGCATTCAGTCAGGCTAAGGCACTACACCACAGGGTTCTACATTCTGTCCTACATTTGCTGACCTGTTAGTCCGATACTAACTAATCTATATCATGATTTCTACCTACTACTCAGACCATCTGACCAAAACAATGCATTCAGTCAGGTTCAGGCACTACACCACAGGGTTCTACATTATGTCCTACATTTCCTGACCTGTTAGACCGACACTAAACAATCTGCATCCTGATTTCTACCTTCTACTAAAACCATCTGACCTAAACAAGTTCTGTTCTGTCTGACATCTGCTGACCTGTAGTTCTGTCTGACTTGTTAGTACCCTCCTCTACGGTTTGCCCTACATCTCCTGTCGCATTACAGCTACGCTAAATCTTCATCCTGTTATGGCAGTCTAATTTTGTCTGACTTTCTATTACCATGGCCGCTGGTTCTCTGCCATTATTCCTCTACTGTCCTACCAGTCCGATCGTCCTACGCTTTGGACCCTTTCGTAACTGCTTGCAGTTTCTAGTTATTATTATTATTAAGGGTCCAAAGCACGTAGTGCTATGGAACCTTATTGTTTTTGTTAGGATTATTATTATTTTTATTTTTATTTTTTTTATTATTTTTCTTCCCTAAAACTCAATGCCCAGCCTAAACCGTAAGTCCTAGGCCGACCAAATTTGGTAGGATGATTGGTATTCCTACCCACTACTCAGGTTGTCCGACCCGTCCGACTCAGCCAGAGGGGGGCGCCGTAGTGCCCCCCAACACGTTTCGGTCAATATCTCCTGTCCTGTTTGTCCTACAACCGAAATTCTTATTTCTGCTGATACAGACGGCCATGCCCTACCAAAAAGTCAATGGGACCATTAAGCTCCGCCTACTTAGATTTTTTGCTAATTTGCATATTTTGCAAATACTACTTATCTCTTAAAGTCATAGCTTCTCCTACCAAATCAGACAAATGAGGTGTCAAACGAATCAGAACTCTGAGCTCATCAAGAATTTCTAAAAAAATTGAGACATTTTTGTATTGTACGGCCATTAGCCACGCCGAAACAATGTCCAAATTTGTCCCGTTTTGGTCTGATGGCTATAACTTGGCCGTGCCTTGGTCTACATTGACCAAATTTGAAATCCTACCTCCCTACACCATTTTGGGGGCACCGTCCAAGGCGGGCCGCATTTCGTCCATAGGGGGCGCTACAACTAAAAACTGCCAATATCTTCTGACTGCCTTGGCCAATCCAACTGAAATTTGGAAGGTATGTACTAGGATGCAGCCTGAGGTCAGTCACGTACAATGGCAGTCATGAGTCCTGAAACAGTGGCCGCCATCGGCCAATCAAAATCAAGCAGCAATTTGACTGGCTTAATCATGACCAATCTAAATCAAATTTAGCTGGTACATTTGTCCTCTGACCCTCAGCCTACCCTGTAAACAGTGGCTATGGCCACTGTTTTTATATTACTAAGACCAACCTAGGCCAATTCAGCTCAAATGAGTTACCAGATCAGGTAGGAAGTTGTCTACTGATCTCACCCGTTTTGACCACAGCAACGGGTGGCTCAGTGGGCTAAACTTGTATGCTTGTAATCAGAGGGTCGCAGGTTCGAACCCAGCTTCGGTGGGTACTCAAGCTAGGCAGCCCGATGTGCACAGCATACCCTCCGTGAAGTGAGCTGGGGAGACGTGAAGGCGTTTTCCCCGCAAGGATCAATGAAACTTCTATTATTGTTAATTTAGACGTGCTCAGGCACTACTACAGAGGGTTGAACAATAATTATTTTTCTTCCCTAAAACTGAATGCCCAGCCTAAACCGTAAGTCCTAGACTGACCAAATTTGGCAACAAGATTACTATTCCTACCCACTACTCAGTAACACTGACCCGTCCCAGTCAGTCAGATGGGGGCGCTACAGCACCCCGATTTTCATTTCTGCCTATATCTCCAGACCTGTCAAGCCAACAGTTGAAATTTATTGCCAGTCCAATTTACTATGTCATGACGAATTTCAACTGCATATAGAACTTGGTTCTCCATCTTTGCCTTTTTGCATGATTTATAGTTGTTTGAAAACAGGTTATTTTGTTAACCTCCTCGGATTTTCGCCCAACATACATAAATCTGTTGTCATTCAAACCAGGAGACAGTAAATTTGAAGATTTACAGAAAAAACTTAAACTTTCGGTAAGGTACAGCCACCAGCCACACCCTGACTGTACTGTTGTCTTGCCCATTTCAATCAGACAGCTATATCTCAGGAATGCTTCAGCCAATCATTACAAAATTTGGCTCACTGATGTAGGACGGTACCACAGAGAGACCCTCCAAATTTCGTGTCGATCGGACAATTGGGAGCGCTACGCCACTGTCAATATACATCTAAGACCCACCTAGGCTCATTGAGGTAAAATGAGTTACCAGATCAGGTAGGAAGGTGTCTACCGATCTCACCTGTTTTAACAACAGCAACGGGTGGCTCAGTGGGCTAAACTTGTATGCTTGTAATCAGAGGGTCGCAGGTTCGAACCCAGCTTCGGTTGGTACTCGAGCTAGGCAGCCCGATGTGCACAGCATACCCTCCGTGAAGTGAGCTGGGGAGACGTGAAGGCGTTTTCCCCATGAGGATCAATGAAACTTCTATTATTGTTAATTTAGACGTGCTCAGGCACTACTCCAGAGTGTTGAACAATAATTATTTTTCTTCCCAAAAACTGAATGCCCAGCCTAAACCGTAAGTCCTAGACTGACCAAATTTGGCAACAAGAATCCTATTCCTACCCACTACTCAGGCCCACTGACCCGTCCCAGTCAGTCAGATGGGGGCGCTACAGCACCCCGATTTGCATTTCTGCCTATATCTGCAGACCTGTCTAGCCAACAGTTGAAATTTATTGCCAGTCCAATTCACTATGTCATGACAAATCCAACTGCATATAGAACTTGGTTGTCCATCTTTGCCTTTTTGCATGATTTATAGTTGTTTTGAAAACAGGTTATTTTGTTAACCTCCTAGGATTTTCGCCCAACATACATAAATCTGTTGTCATTTAAACCAGGAGACAGTCCTTTTAAAGATTTAGAGAAATAACTTAAACTTTCGGTAAGATACAGCCACCAGCCACACCCTGACTGTACTGTTGTCTTGCCCATTTCAATCAGACAGCTATATCTCAGGGATGCTTCAGCCAATCATTACAAAATTTGGCTCACTGATGTAGGACTGTACCACAGAGAGACTCTCCAAATTTCGTGTCGATCGGTCAATTAGGAGCGCTACGCCACTGTCAATATACATCTAAGACCCACCTAGGCTCATTGAGGTAAAATGAGTTACCAGATCAGGTAAGAAGTTGTCTACCGATCTCACCTGTTTTAACAACAGCAACGGGTGGCTCAGTGGGCTAAACTTGTATGATTGTAATCAGAGGGTCGCAGGTTCGAACCCAGCTTTGGTGGGTACTCGAGCTAGGCAGCCCGATGTGCACAGCATACCCTCTGTGAAGTGAGCTGGGGAGACGTGAAGGCGTTTTCCCCATGAGGATCAATGAAACTTCTATTATTGTTAATTTAGATGTGCTCAGGCATTACTACAGTGGGTTGAACAATAATTATTTTTCTTCCCTAAAACTGAATGCCCAGCCTAAACCGTAAGTCCTAGACTGACCAAATTTGGCAACAAGATTACTATTCCTACCCACTACTCAGTCTCACTGACCCGTCCCAGTCAGTCAGATGGGGGCGCTACAGCACCCCGATTTGCATTTCTGCCTATATCTACAGACCTGTCAAGCCAACAGTTGAAATTTATTGCCAGTCCAATTCACTATGTCATGATGAATTTCAACTGCATATAGAACTTGGTTCTACATCTTTGCCTTTTTGCATGATTTATAGTTGTTTGAAAACAGGTTGTTTTGTTTACCTCCTCCGATTTTCGCCCAACATACATAAATCTGATGTCATTAAAACCAGGAGACAGTCCTTTTAAAGATTTAGAGAAAAAACTTAAACTTTTGGTAAGATACAGCCTCCAGCCACACCCTGACTGTACTGTTGTCTTGCCCATTTCAATCAGACAGCTATATCTCAGGAATGCTTCAGCCAATCATTACAAAATTTGGCTCACTGATGTAGGACTGTACCGCAGAGATAACCTCCAAATTTCGTGTCGATCGGTCAATCGGAAGCGCTACGCCACTGTCTATATACATCTAAGACCCACCTAGGCTCATTGAGCTAAAACGAGTTACCAGATCAGGTGGGAAGGTGTCTACTGATCTCAGTCATCTTACCCACAGCAGCGGGTGGCTCAGTGTGCTAATCCTGTGTGCCTGTAATCAGAGGATCGCCGGTTCGAACCCAGCTTAGTATTTTGGTATTTCAGCTAGGTATCCTGATGTGCACAGTGTACTCTCTGATGTTGACTGGCCTGTTACACCTGCACTAAAAGCATCTCCATCCTAATGTCTGCCTACTACTGAGACCGTCCAGCTCTGTCCTACATCTCCTATCCTGTTATGGCAGTCTAATTCTGTCTGACTTTCTACTACCCTGGCCGCCGGTTCACTGCCGTTATTCCTCTACTGTCCGACCAGTCCGATCGTCCTGCGCTTTGGACCCTTTCGTAACTGCCTGCAGTTTCTAGTTATTTTTATTTTTATTTTTTTTTTTATTATTTTTCTTCCCTAAAACTGAATGCCCAGCCTAAACCGTAAGTCCTAGGCCGACCAAATTTGGTAGTATGATTGGTATTCCTACCCACTACTCAGGTTGTCCGACCCGTCCGACTCAGCCAGAGGGGGGCGCCGTAGCGCCCCCCAACACGTTTCAGTCGATATCTCCTGTCCTGTTTGTCCTACAATCGAAATTCTTTTTTCTGCTGATACAGACAGCCATGCCCTACCAAAATGTCAATGGGACCATGAAGTTCCGCCTACTTAGATTTTTTGCTAATTTGCATATTTTGCAAATCATACTTTTTTGTTACAGTCCTAGCTTGCCCTACCAAATCAGACAAATGAGGTGTCAAATGAATCAGAACTCTGACCTGATCAAGAATCATCCACAAATTTCAGACATTTCTATGTCCTACGGCCATTAGCCTAGCCCAAACAATATCTAAATTTGACACATTGTGGTCTGACTACTATAACTTGGCCGTGCCTTGGCCTACCTTGACCAAATTTGAAATCCTACCTCCCTACACCATTTTGGGGGCACGGTCCAAGGCGGGCCGCATTTCGTCCATAGGGGGCGCTACAACTAAAAACTGCCAATATCTTCTGACTGCCTCGGCCAATCCAACTGAAATTTGGAAGGTATGTACTAGGACGCAGCCTGAGGTCAGTCACGTACAATGGCAGTCATGAGTCCTGAAACAGTGGCCGCCATCGGCCAATCAAAATCAAGCAGCAATTTGACTGGCTTAATGATGACCAATCTAAATCAAATTTAGCTGGTACATTTGTCCTCTGACCCTCAGCCTACCCTGTAAACAGTGGCTATGGCCACTGTTTTTATATTACTAAGACCAACCTAGGCCAATTCAGCTCAAATGAGTTACCAGATCAGGTAGGAAGGTGTCTACCGATCTCACCCATTTTAACCACAGCAACGGGTGGCTCAGTGGGCTAAACTTGTATGCTTGTAATCAGAGGGTCGCAGGTTCGAACCCAGCTTAGGTGGGTCCTCGAGCTAGGCAGCCCGATGTGCACAGCATACCCTCCGTGAAGTGAGCTTGGGAGACGTGAAGGCGTTTTCCCCACGATGATCAATGAAGCTTATATTATTGTTAATTGAGACGTGCTCAGGCACTACTCCAGAGGGTTGAACAATAATTATTTTTCTTCCCTAAAACTGAATGCCCAGCCTAAACCGTAAGTCCTAGACTGACCAAATTTGGCAACAAGATTCCTATTACTACCCACTACTCAGTCCCACTGACCCGTCCCAGTCAGTCAGATGGGGGCGCTACAGCACCCCGATTTGCATTTCTGCCTATATCTCCAGACCTGTCAAGCCTACAGTTGAAATTTATTGCCAGTCCAATTCACTATGTCCTGACGAATCAAACTGCATATAGATCTTGGTTCTACATCTTTGCCTTCTTGCATGATTTACAGATGTTTTGAAAACAGGTTTTTTGTTAACCTCCTAGGATTTTCGACTAACATCCATAAATCTGGTGTCATTCAAATCAGGAGACAGTCCTTTTAAAGATTTACAGAAAAATCTTAAACTTTCGGTAAGATACAGCCACCAGCCACACCCTGACTGTACTGATGTCTTGCCCATTTCAATCAGCCAGCTATATCTCAGGGATGCTTCAGCCAATCATTACAAAATTTGGCTCACTGATGTAGGACTGAACCACAGAGAGACCCTCCAAACTTCGTGTCAATCGGTCAATCAGGAGCGCTACGCCACTGTCTATATAGATCTAAGACCAACCTAGGCTCATTTAGCTAAAACGAGTTACCAGATCAGGTAGGAAGGTGTCTACCGATCTGACCAGTTCTAACCACAGCAGCGGGTGGCTCAGTGTGCTAATCCTGTGTTCCTGTGATCAGAGGATCGCCAGATCGAACCCAGCTTAGTATTTTGGTATTTCAGCTAGGTATCCTGATGTGCACAGTGTACTCTCTGATGTTGACTGGCCTGTTACACCTGCACTAAATGCATCTCCATCATAATGTCTGCCTACTACTGAGACCGTCCTGCTCTGTCCTACATCTCCTATCCTGTTATGGCAGTCTAATTCTGTCTCACTTTCTACTACCCTGGCTGCCGGTTCTCTGCCGTTATTCCTCTACTGTCCTACCAGTCCGATCGTCCTCCGCTTTGGACCCTTTCGTAACTGCTTGCAGTTTCTAGTTATTATTATTTTTCTGCCCTAAAACTGAATGCCCAGCCTAAACCGTAAGTCCTAGGCCTACCAAATTTGGTACGATGATTGGAATTCCTACCCACTACTCAGGTTTTCTGACCCGTCCGAATCAGCCAGAGGGGGGCGCCGTAGCGCCCCATAACACGTTTTGGACGATATCTCCTGTCCTGTTTGTCCTACCTTCAAAATTCTTTTTTCTCCTGATACAGACAGCCATGCCCTACCAAAAAGTCAATGGGACCATGAAGCTCCGCCTACTTAGATTTTTTGCTAATTTGCATAATCTGCAAATCATACTTTTTTCTTAAAGTCCTGGCTTGTCCTACCAAATCAGACAAATGAGGTGTCAGACGAATCAGAATTTTCAGCTGATCAAGAATCATCAACAAAATCCAGACATTTTTATATCCTATGGCCATTAGCCACACCCAAACAATGTCCAAATTTGGCCAATTTTGGTCTGATGGCTATAACTTGGCCGTGCCTTGGCCTACCTTGACCAAATTTGAAATGCTTCCTCCCTACACCATTCTGGGGACACGGTCCGAAGCGGGCCGCATTTCGTCAATAGGGGGCGCTACAACTAAAAACTGGCAATATCTCCTGACTGCCTTTGCCAATCTAACTGAAATTTGGCAGATATGTACTAGCACCCAGCCTGTGGTCAGTCACATACAATGACAGTCATCATTCCTTAAATAGTGGCCGCCATCGGCCAATCAAAATCAAGCAGGCATTTGACAGGCTTATAAATGACCAATCTATACCAAATTTTTGTGGTATATTTGTCCTCTGACCCGCAGCCCACCATGCAAAGGACACCTCACTCGGCCAGATGCGGGCGCTACAGTGACAACTTTTGCATTTCTGCCTATTTCTCGAGAAGGGTGAAGTCTACATTCGACATTTATTGCCAGGTCAATTCAGTACGACATGCCAAATCAAACAACATGTAGAACTTGCTTCTGCATCTTTGCGTTTTTGCATAATTCATATTGGTCTGAAAACAAGACATTTCGTTAACCTCCTAGGATTTTCACCAAACCTACACAAATCTGGTATCATTTAAATCAGGAGACAGTCATAATAAATAATTCATAAAAAAATCATAAACTTTGCATGAGGTATAGTCACCAGCCACACACAAACCATACAGGTGCCATGCCCAATTCAATCCGACAGCTATATCTCAGGCATGCTACAGCCAATCATTACCAAATTTCTCTCACTAATGTAGTGCTATACCACCGAGCGACCCTCCAAATTTTGTGTCGATCAGTCAAACGGGAGCGCTACGGCCACTGTTTATATCTTACTAAGACCAACCTAGGCCAATTCAGCTATACTGAGTTACCAGATCAGTTATGAAAGTGCCTACTGATCTCACTGATCTTACCATCAGAAGCGGGTGGCTCAGTGGGCTAAACCTGTGTGCTTGTAATCAGAGGGTCACCGGTTCGAACCCAGCTTCAGTTGGTACTTGAGCTAGGCAGCCCGATGTGCACAGCATGTTCTCTGTAAAGCAAGCTGGGGAGACATATAGGCATTTTCCCCATGATGGTCAATGAAGCTTCTATTTTTGTTATTAACCCAGCCATTCAGACGGGCTTAGGCACTCCTCCGGCGGGTTCGATTATAATTATTTTTCTTCCCTAAAACTGAATGCCCAGCCTAAACCGTAAGTCCTAGGCCGTCCAAATTTGGCAGTAAGATTCCTATTGCTATCCACTACTGAGCCTCTCTGACCTATCCCAGTCAGTCAGAGGGGGGCACCGTTGCACCCCACAACACGTTTTGGTCGATATCTCCTGTCCTACTTGTCCTACACTTAAATTTTATTGGCAGTCAAATTTACTATCTTGTACCAAATCCAGGAACATATATAGTCATATCGCATTAGACCTATGCCAAAATTTCCATCATTTTATGGCTGACTAATTCTGTCTGACTTTCTACTACCATGGCCGCCAGATCTCTGCCCTTATTCCTCTACTGTCCTACCAGTCCGATCGTCCTACGCTTTGGACCCTTTCGTAACTGCTTGCAGTTTCTAGTTATTAAGGGTCCAAAGGACGAAGTCCTTATGGACCATTATTGTTTTTCTTAGGATTATTATTATTATTATTATTATTATTATTATTAAGGGTCCAAAGCACGTAGTGCTATGGAACCTTATTGTTTTTGTTAGGATTATTATTAAGGGTCCAAAGCACGTAGTGCTATGGAACCTTATTGTTTTTGTTAGGATTATTAAGGGTCCAAAGCACGTAGTGCTATGGAACCTTATTGTTTTTGTTAGGATTATTATTATTTTTTTTATTTTTATTATTTTTCTTCCCTAAAACTGAATGCCCAGCCTAAACCGTAAGTCCTAGGCTGACCAAACTTGGTACGATGATTGGAATTCCTACCCACTACTCAGGTTGTCCGACCCGTCCGACTCAGCCAGAGGGGGGCGCCGTAGCGCCCCCCAACACGTTTTGGTCGATATCTCCTGTCCTGTTTGTCCTACAACCGAAATTCTTTTTTCTGCTTATACAGACAGCCATGCCCTACCAAAAAGTCAATGGGACCATGAAGCTCCGCCTACTTAGATTTTTTGCTAATTTGCATATTTTGCAAATACTACTTATCTCTTAAAGTCCTAGCTTGTCCTACCAAATCAGACAAATGAGTTGTCAAACGAATCAGAACTGTGAGCTAATCAAGAATTTCTAAAAAAATTGAGACATTTTTGTATTGTACGGCCATTCGCCACGCCGAAACAATGTCCAAATTTGTCCTGTTTTGGTCTGATGGCTATAACTTGGCCGTGCCTTGGCCTACGTTGACCAAATTTGAAATGCCAGCTCCGTACAGCATTCTGGGGACAACGTCCAAAGCGGTCCGCATTTCGTCCATAGGGGGCGCTACAACTAAAAACTGCCAATATCTCCTGACTGCCTTGGCCAATCCAAGTGAAATTTGGCCCATATGTACTAGGTCCCAGCCTGAGGTCAGTCACCTACAATGACAGTCATAAGTCCTGAAACAGTGGCCGTCATCAGCCAATCAATATCAAGCAGCAATTTGACTGGCTTAATGATGACCAATCCAAATCAAATTTAGCTGGTACATTTGTGCTCTGACCCTCAGCCCACCCTGTTAAGGACATCTCATTAGGCCAGATGGGGGCGTGACAGCACCCCCATCTGCATTTCTGCCTATTTCTCCAGAACTGCCAAGCTTACACTTTAATTTTATTGCCAGTCCAATTCACTATGTCCAGCTGAATGCAACTGCATATAGCACTTGGTTCTACATCTTTGCATTTTTGCATGATTTATATTTCTCTGAAAACAGGCTTTTTCATTATCCTCCTAGGATTATCACCTCACCTGCATAAGTCTGTTGTCTTTAAAATCAGGAGACAGTCCTTTTAAATATTGAGAGAAAAAAAATTTAACTTTCGGTAAGGTACTGCCAAAAGCCACACCATGACCATACTTATGCCATGTCCATTTCAATCAGACAGCTATATCTAAGGCATTCTTCATCAAATCATTGCCAAATTTCTCTCACTATTGTAGGGCTCTACCACCGAGAGACCCTCCAAATTTTGTGTCGATTGGTCAAATGGGAGCGCTACGGCCACTGTTCATATGTTACTAAGACCAACCTAGGCCAATTCAGCTAAAATGAGTTACCAGATCAGGTAGGAAGGTGTCCAGCGATCTCACCCATTTTACCAACAGCAGCGGGTGGCTCAGTGGGCTAAACTTGCATGCTTGTAATCAGAGGGTCGCCGGTTCGAACCCAGCTTCGGTGGGTACTTGAGCTAGGCAGCCCGATGTGCGCAGCATGCTCTCCGTAAAGCAAGCTGGGGAGACGTAAAGGTGTTTTCCACATGAGGGAAAAAAAATACACAAAATTTTATTAAACCAGCCATTCAGATGGGCTCAGGCTCTCTTCCAAACGGTTAGATTATAATTATTTTTCTTCCCTAAAACTGAATGCCCAGCCTAAACCATTAGACCTAGGCTGACCAAATTTGGCACCAAGATGCCTATTCCTACCCACTACTCAGCCCCTCTGACCCGTCCCAGTCAGTCAGATGGGGGCGCTACAGCAGTCTGATTTGCATTTCTGCCTATATCTACAGAACTGTCAAGCCTACAGTTGAAATTTATTGCCAATCGAATTCACAACGTCATGTCAAACCTGACAATGTATAGAACTTAGTTCTGCATCTTTGTGTTTTTGCATGATTTATAGTTCTTTGAAAACAGGTTATTTCATTAAACTGCAAGGATTTTCACCGAACCTACATAAATCTGCTGTCTTTATAATCAGGAAACAGTCCTTTTAAAGACTTACAGAAAAAAACTTAAACTTTCGGCAAGGTACAGCCAACAGCCACACCCTGACTGTACTGGTACCTCGCCCATTTCAATCAGACAGCTATATCTCAGGGATGCTTCAGCCAATCATTACAAAATTTCTCTCGCAAATGTATGGCTGTACCGCAGAGATACCATACAATTTTTGTGTCGATCGGTCAAACGGTAATGCTACGGCCACTGTCTGTATGTGTCTAAGACCCACCTAGGCTCATTGAGCTAAAATGAGTTACCAGATCAGGTAGGAAGGTGTCTACCGATCTCACCCATTTTGCCCACGGCAGTGGGTGGCTCAGTGGGCTAAACTTGTATGCTTGTAATCAGAGGGTTGCAGGTTCGAACCCAGCTTCGGTGGGTACTCGAGCTACGCATCCCGATGTGCACAGCATACCCTCCATAAAGTGAGATGAGGATTAATGAAGCTTCTTTTATTATAATTTAGACAGGCTCAGGGACTCCTTCATATGGTTGAACAATAATTATTTTTCTTCCCTACAACTGAATGCCCAGCCTAAACCGTAAGTCCTAGACTGACCAAATTTGGCAACAAGATTCCTATTCCTACCCACTACTCAGTCCCACTGACTCGTCACAGTCAGTCAGAGGGGGGCGCTACAGCACCCCGATTTGCATTTATGCCTATATCTACAGAACTGTCAAGCCTACAGTTGAAATTTATTGCCAGTCCAATTTACTATGTCATGACGAATTTCAACTGCATATAGAACTTAGTTCTACATCTTTGCCTTTTTGCATGATTTATAGTTGTTTGAAAATAGGTTATTTTGTTAACCTCGTAGGATTTTCGCCCAACATACATAAATCTGCTGTCATTAAAACCAGGAGACAGTCCTTTTAAAGATTTAGAGAAAAAACTTAAACTTTCAGTAAGATACAGCCACCAGCCACACCCTGACTGTACTGTTGTCTTGCCCATTTCAATCAGACAGCTATATCTCAGGGATGCTTCAGCCAATCATTACAAAATTTCTCTCGCAAATGTATGGCTGTACCGCAGAGATACCATACAATTTTTGTGTCGATCGGTCAAACGGTAATGCTACGGCCACTGTCTGTATGTGTCTAAGACCCACCTAGGCTCTTCTGTAAATCATGCAAGAAGGCAAAGATGGAGAACCAAGATCTATAGGCAGTTTGATTCGTCAGGACATAGTGAATTGGACTGGCAATAAATTTCAACTGTAGGCTTGATAGGTCTGGAGATATAGGCAGAAATGCAAATCGAGGTGCTGTAGCGCCCCCATCTGACTGACTGGGATGGGTCAGTGGGACTGAGTAGTGGGTAGCAATAGGAATCTTGTTGCCAAATTTGGTTAGCCTAGGTCTTATGGTTTAGGCTGGGCATTCAGTTTTAGGGAAGAAAAATAATTATAATCTAACCCTTTGGAAGAGAGCCTGAGCCCATCTGAATGGCTGGTTTAATAAAATTTAGTGTATTTTTTTTCCCCTCATGTGGAAAACACCTTTACGTCTCCCCAGCTTGCTTTACGGAGAGCATGCTGTGCACATCGGGCTGCCTAGCTCAAGTACCCACCGAAGCTGGGTTCGAACCGGCGACCCTCTGATTACAAGCATGCAAGTTTAGCCCACAACAGTTGGCTCACTGATGTAGGACTGTACCACAGAGAGACCGTCCAAATTTCGTGTCAATCGGTCAATCAGGAGCGCTACGCCACTGTCTATATACATCTAAGACCCACCTAGGCTCATTGAGGTAAAATCAGTTTCCAGATCAGGTAGGAAGGTGTCTACTGATCTCACCCGTTTTACTCACAGAAGCGGGTGGCTCAGTGGGCTAAACTTGTATGCTTGTAATCAGAGGGTCACAGGTTCGAACCCAGCTTTGGTAGGTACTCGAGCTAGGCAGCCCGATGTGCACAGCATACCCTCCGTGAAGTGAGCTGGGGAGACATAAAGGCGTTTTCCCCCACGAGGATCAATGAAGCTTATATTATTGTTAATTTAGACGTGCTAAGGCACTACTTCAGAGGGTTGAACAATAATTATTTTTCTTCACTAAAACTTAATGCCCAGCCTATACCGTAAGTCCTAGACTGACCAAATTTGGCAACAAGATTCCTATTCCTACCCACTACTCAGTCCCACTGACCCGTCCCAGTCAGTCAGATGGGGGCGCTACAGCACCCCGATTTGCATTTCTGCCTATATCTCCAGACCTGTCAAGCCTACAGTTGATATTTATTGCGACTACAATTAACTATGTCATGACTAATCTAACAACATATATAACTTGGTTCTCCCTCTTTCTGTTTTTACATAAATTATATTTGTCTGAAAACAGCTTTTCTTGTTAACCTCCTTTGATTTTCAACAAACCTACATACATCTGTTGTCTTTCAAATCAGAAGATAGTCCTTTTAAAGATTTAGAGAAAAAAATGAAACTTTTGGTAAGGTATGGCCACCAGCCACACCCTGACTCTACTGGTGCCACGTCCATTTCAATCAGACAGCTATATATCATGCACTCTTCAGCCAATCATTTCCAAATATCTATCTCGGATGAAAGGCTGTACCGCAGAGAGACCTTCCAATTTTCGTGTCAATAGGTCAAACGGGAGCGCTATAGCCACTGTCCATATATGTCTAAACCTCACCTAGTCTAATTCAGCTATAATGAGTTATCAGATCAGGTAGGAAGGTGTCTACTGATCTCACTCATCTTACCCACAGGAGTGGATGGCTCAGTGTGCTAATCCTGTGTGCCTGTAATCAGAGGGTCGCCGGTTCGAACCCGGCTTAGGTTGCTATTTCAGCTAGGTATCCTGATGTGTACAGTGTACTCTCTGATGTTGACTGGCCTGTTACACCTGCACAAAAAGCATCTACATCCTAATGTCTGCCAACTACTGAGACCGTCCAGCTCTGTCCTACATCGCCTATCCTCTTATGGCAGTCTAATTCTGTCTGACTTTCTACTACCCTGGCCACCGGTTCTCTGCTGTTATTCCTCTACTGTCCTACCAGTCCGATCGTCCTCCGCTTTGGACCCTTTCGTAACTGCTTGCAGTTTCTAGTTATTATTAAGGGTCCAAAGGACGAAGTCCTTATGGACCATTATTGTTTTTCTTAGGATTATTAAGGGTCCAAAGGACGAAGTCCTTATGGACCATTATTGTTTTTCTTAGGATTATTAAGGGTCCAAAGGACGAAGTCCTTATGGACCATTATTGTTTTTCTTAGGATTATTATTATTAAGGGTCCAAAGGACGAAGTCCTTATGGACCATTATTGTTTTTCTTAGGATTATTATTATTATTATTATTATTATTATTTTTCTGCCCTAAAACTGAATGTACAGCCTAAACTGTAAGAGCTAGACCAACCAAACTTGGTCAGATGATGTCAATTCCTACCCACTACTCAGGTTGTCCTACCCAGTCCTGCCAGCCAGATGGGGGCGCCTTAGCGCCCCCCAACACGTTTCGGTCGATATCTCCTGTCCTGTTAGACCTACAATCGAAATTCTTTGTTCTACATATACAGACAGCAAAGCCCTACCAACTTGCCATTTGGACTATGAAGCTCCGCCTACTTAGATTTTTTGCTAATTTGCATAATTTGCCAATCCTACTTTTTCCTTAAAGTCCTGGCTTGTCCTACCAAATCAGACAAATGAGGTGTCAGACGAATCAGAATTCTCTGCTGATCAAGAATTATCCACAAAATTCAGACATTTTTATATCCTACGGCCATTAGCCACGCCCAAACAATGTCCAAATTTGGCCCGTTTTGGTCTGACGGCTATAACTTGGCCGTGCCTTGGCCTACCTTGACCAAATTTGAAATGCTACCTCCCTACACCATTCTGGGGACACGGTCCGAGGCGGGCCGCATTTCGTCAATAGGGGGCGCTACAACTAAAAACTGGCAATATCTCCTGACTGCCTTTGCCAATCTAACTGAAATTTGGTAGATATGTACTAGGAAGCAGCCTGTGGTCAGTCACCTACAATGGCAGTAATTATTCCTTAAAGAGTGGCCGCCATCAGCCAATCAAAATCAAGCAGGCATTTCACAGGCTTCTCAATGACCAATCTAAATCAAATTTGGGTGATACATTTGTGCTCTGACCCTCTGCCTAAACTGTAAAGGACACCTCACTCGGCCAGATGGGGGCGCAACAGTGACAACTTTTGCATTTCTGCCTATTTCTCGAGAACGGTGAAGCCTACAATCGACATTTCTTGCCAGGTCAATTCAGTACGACATGCCAAATCAAACAACATGTAGAACTTGCTTCTGCATCTTTGCGTTTTTGCATAATTCATATTGGTCTGAAAACAAGACATTTCGTTAACCTCCTAGGATTTTCACCAAACCTACACAAATCTGGTATCATTTAAATCAGGAGACAGTCATAATAAATAATTCATAAAAAAAATCATAAACTTTCCATGAGGTATAGTCACCAGCCACACACAAACCATACAGGTGCCATGCCCAATTCAATCAGACAGCTATATCTCAGGCCTGCCTCAGCCAATCATCACCAAACTTTAATATATCCTGTAGAATAGTAGTCCGGAAGGGCCCTCCAAATTTGGTGCCGATCGGTCAAACGGGGGCGCTACAACAACATAACATGTCTGTATAAACCTTGAAAATCAGTTCAACTTACATTTATCTCATTTCTGTTCTAGTGACATGTTACTGGTTAAAATATTTTGTACTGCCAGTTCTGTGAGTCATGCCAAATCAAGACATATGCAATGCCCAATGATAGTCATTTTCATTCCCTTGTGATGTTTAAAAACTTAATAAATAACATATTACTGTAACTTCTACAATGTTCAGCCCAAGTAGGTCATTCTGGTAGTACATCAATCAGGACATTGCCATTATGGATAATTCATAAAAATATCTTAACCTGTACGCTATGGCCACCAGCTACAACAAACCTGCACCATATCCATGCTCATTTCAATCAACCATCTAAAGCTCAGCTGTGCTTCAGCCAATCCTCATCAAATTTGACGGCCTAATGTAGTAAGGGACCTCAGACAGACCCTCCAATTTTGGTTCCAATCGGTCAAATGGGGGCGCTACAGCCACTGTCCATATATTTCTAAGACCCACCTTAGCAAATTCAGCTGAAATGTCCTTATTTCTCATAAAACCTTGAAAGAATTGTTACCTTTCCCTTCACCTGAGTCCATATTTCTTATTCACTTTCATTTTTCACCGATTTGCCTCATAGAACATTATCAGACTTAATTTACACATAAGAAGGCCTGAAAGTATTGAATACAATTTCTAAAATGGAGCGCTGACTCCACCTGCTGGCCACACTGTTTCCATGCCCATTTCATTAAAATAGCTATATCTCTGGCATGCTTCATCCAATCCTCACAAAATTTGACGCACATCTGTGTTACTAGACTTCAGAAAGACCTTCCAAGTTTGGTGGCAATCGGTCAAACGGGGGCACTACAGCCACTGTCCTAATATGTCTAAGACCAACCTTGGTTAATGCAGCTGAAATCTGCTTATCGTTTATTTAAAAATTAAAAAATTAATCACCTTTCCCTTCATCTAAGTCCATATTTTTAATCTGCTTATATTTTCCTGCCATTTGACTTTTACAAATCTTTCAAACTTCAATCTTTCTTCAGGCTGTGTACACTGCAGCAATTACAATTTTATAATAAATTGGCCAGCAGGTGGAGTCAGCGCTCCATTTCAATAATGCCTTCAATACTTTTAGCCTTTCTCCTGTCTAAATGTATAACCTAGAATATGATACAGCATGATATTACTGCTGTTACATGTCACAATACGCAACTCAGCACTTTGTTAAGAATATGCAACACAGCCTATGTTTACACAGGCAGTATAAAAAAGAAAACTCTGTAATATCTAGACTTACCAGACCAGGTATGAAGGTCCCTAAATCTACCAACTAGTCAGGCCATCTGACCCAAACCATGCATTCAGTCAGGCTAAGGCACTCCACCACAGGGTTCTACATTCTGTCCTACATTTGCTGACCTGTTAGACCGATACTAACTAATCTATATCCTGATTTCTACCTACTACTGAGACCATCTGACCAAAACAATGCATTCAGTCAGGTTCAGGCACTACACCACAGGGTTCTACATTCTGTCCTACATTTCCTGACCTGTTAGACCGACACTCAACAATCTACATCATGATTTCTACCTTCTACTCAAACCATCTGACCTAAACAAGTTCTGTTCTGTCTGACATCTGCTGACCTGTAGTTCTGTCTGACTTTTTAGTATCCTCCTCTACGGTTTGCCCTACATCTCCTGTCACATTAGAGCTACGCTAAATCTCCATCCTGTTATGGCAGTCTAATTGTTGCCCGGTCAATTAAGTACGACATGCCAAATCAAACAACATGTAGAACTTGCTTCTGCATCTTTGCGTTTTTGCATAATTCATATTGGTCTGAAAACAAGACATTTCGTTAACCTCCTAGGATTTTCACCAAACCTACACAAATCTGGTATCATTTAAATCAGGAGACAGTCATAATAAATAATTCATAAAAAAATCATAAACTTTCCATGAGGTATAGTCACCAGCCACACACAAACCATACAGGTGCCATGCCCAATTCAATCAGACAGCTATATCTCAGGCCTGCCTCAGCCAATCATCACCAAACTTTAATATATCCTGTAGAATAGTAGTCCGGAAGGGCCCTCCAAATTTGGTGCCGATCGGTCAAACGGGGGCGCTACAACAATATAACATGTCTGTATAAACCTTGAAAATCAGTTCAACTTACATTTATCTCATTTCTGTTCTAGTGACATATTACTGGTTAAAATATTTTGTACTGCCAGTTCTGTGAGTCATGCCAAATCAAGACATATGCAATGCCCAATGATAGTCATTTTCATTCCCTTGTGATGTTTAATAACTTAATAAATAACATATTACTGTAACTTCTACAATATCCAGCCCAAGTAGGTCATTCTGGTAGTACATCAATCAGGACATTGCCCTTATGGATAATTCATAAAAATATCTTGACCTGTATGCTATGGCCACCAGCTACAACAAACCTGCACCATATCCATGCTCATTTCAATCAACCATCTGAATCTCAGCCGTGCTTCAGCCAATCCTCATCAAATTTGACGGCCTAATGTAGTAAGGGACCTCAGACAGACCCTCCAATATTGGTGCCAATCGGTCAAACAGGGGCGCTACAGCCACTGTCCATATATGTCTAAGACCCACCTTAGCAAATTCAGCTGAAATGTCCTTATTTCTCATAAAACCTTGAAAGAATTGTTACCTTTCCCTTCACCTGAGTCCATATTTTTTATTCACTTTCATTTTTCACCAATTTGCCTCATAGAACATTATCAGACTTAATTTACACATAAGAAGGCCTGAAAGTATTGAATACAATTTCTAAAATGGAGCGCTGACTCCACCTGCTGGCCACACTGTTTCCATGCCTATTTCATTCAAATAGCTATATCTCTGGCATGCTTCATCCAATCCTCACAAAATTTGATGCACGGCTGTGTTACTAGACTGCCTCAGCCAAGCTGCAAAAGACCTTCCAAGTTTGGTGGCAATCAGTCAAACGGGGGCACTACAGCCACTGTCATAATATGTCTAAGACCAACCTTGGTTAATGCAGCTGAAATCTGCTTATTGTTTATTTAAAAATTAAAATATTAATCACCTTAACCTTCATCTAAGTCCATATTTTTAATCTGCTTATATTCTCCTGCCATTTGACTTTTACAAATCTTTCAAACTTTAATCTTTCTTCAGGCTGTGTACACTACAGCAATTACAATTTTATAATAAATTGGCCAGCAGGTGGAGTCAGCGCTCCATTTCAATAATGCCTTCAATACTTTTAGCCTTTCTCCTGTCTAAATATACATCCTAGAATAGCATACAGCATGATATTACTGCTGTTACATGTCACACTCCCGCAACTCAGCACTTTGTTAAGAATATGCAACACAGCCTATGTTTACACAGGCAGTATAAAAAAGCAACTATGTAATATCTACACTTACCAGACCAGGTATGAAGGTCCCTAAATCTACCAACTAGTCAGGCCATCTGACCCAAAACATGTATTAAGTCAGGCTAAGGCACTCCACCACAGGGTTCTACATTCTGTCCTGCATTTGCTGACCTGTTAGACCGATACTAACTAGTCTATATCCTGATTTCTACCTACTACTCAGACTATCTCACCAAAACATTACATTCAGTCAGGTTCAGGCACTACAC